>NW_025920405.1:65933-119882 GCF_902686445.1 Sciurus carolinensis
CGACTGATCTCACAGTGCTCTCAATACTCACCTAAAAGGGCCATCTGTAAACAACTTACTGAAATTTTTCTACCCAGCAAAGAGCACCATCCCTATGCACATCTGTGAACACTTTCAACTCACTTCAAGGGGCCCTCCCACATAACTCAAGGGGCCCTCCCTACATACCTCAGAGAGACTCCTATGCAATGAAGAGAATCAAGAGAACCTTTCCTCCACACTTAAAACACAACTTCCTACACATCTATGTAATTCCTCTCTACTTAAATCAAAAACCCTTCATACACACTTAAAAGTGCCATACATACGCACCTTAGGAATGCTTCCCCAAGATGTTTTTGAGAAACACCTAAACAATAAAGAAAACCCTTTTCATACACCCCAAAGAGTACTCCTTAGAGATAAAATTCAAACTTCAGAATGCCTTTGCTAAACACCTTAGCAAACACTACCTACACATCTCAGATAGACCTCACTACACACCATTAAGTCCTCCCTAATTACTTCTGAGTGCTGTATCTACACAACTCAAAGACCACTTGTGATACTTCTTGGATTGGCCTTCCTAAACAGCATTGATATCCCCTCTAGTGTTCTCAAAGAACACTCCTATCATACCTTAGTGTATTCTCCCTATTCATATCAATTGGATCTCACTATTAACTTCAAAGGGCCCTTGTACACAAACCAGATAGCACTCCTACACAGAAAAAAAAATTATGCCCACAGAGATTTATGCTGCACACTTGAGACCTCCATACACATATCAGAGCACCTGAACTACAAACCTCAGGGGGACCACTGTCCATACTTCAGAGTACCCTACCTACACGCTTTACAGACACCTCCCTTTACAACTGAAAAAGCCCTTCTTGCTCACAACAGGTGTCCTTACACCTCAAAGGGCCTTCCATACACATTTTGGCAATACTTCCCACACACCTTATTGAGCAATTCCTACACATCTTAGAGAACTGTCACTAAATACCACACACCACATTTCTGCACACCTCACAATACCCTACTTTCAAAATTCAGCGGCCCTGTAACCCACTTCATAGAGCTCTCCTTTCAAACCTCAGTTAATCCACCCAATTCATTTCAGAGATCTCTTCTTTTTCACATTAGGGGACACATTTCTACACAACTTGAAAGTTCTTAATACTCACCTAAGAGCACCATCCTTATACACCCCAATCAAGAGTCCTCCCTACAAACCTCAGAGAGACTTCCATACAAACATTAGAATGCCCTTTAAACAAGCCTCAAAAACTCTACCTAAATATCTACTAGATAGCTCTCACTACCCAGCAAAATACCATCTCTATTCACCTCCAGACACCATAAGTACAAACCTCAGATATTCCTTTAAGTGTCCTCCTAAAATGCCTCTGATTCCATCCACTATCCTCAACAGACACTCTCATCACACCTCAGTCTTTTCTCCTTACTCATATTAGATATATATCACTGTTGCCTTGAGAGGAACCTCCCTACACAACTGAGATAACCTTTATAATCAGTCATAACAATTTCCTACATCTCTCATATATCCCTCTGTACAACCTAATAGTGACCTATCTAGACCCTCTGAAATCCCTCCCTACACATATCAGAGTTCTGTCCCTATGTATTTCAATGACCCCTACTTTTGCACCTGAAACTACACTACAAGTCTCACAGAGCCCTCCCTACTTATATTGGGGAGTCCTACCTCACATTATATAGATCACCCAAACAACTCATAGGTCCCTCATTTCTATGTCATTTTTGTCCTCCATACATATCTCACAGAGTTCTCACTACTCACTTTAATTATTTTTTTCCATTTTTTTATTAAAATATTTTTATTTTTACAGACACATTTTGTTTCATTGTACACCAATGGGGTACAACTTTTCATTTCTATGGTTGTACCCATTGTATATTTCTACCATTCATGTAATCAAATACATAGGGTAATACTGCTTTTTTCATTCTACTGTTTTTCCATCCCCACCCTCTTGCACCCCTTTTTCCTCTACACCATCCAAATTTCCTTCATTATTCTCTTACTCCAACTACCCGCCATTATTATATATTGTCCTGCACTTATCAGAGAAAACATTTGGCATTTGGATTTTTGGGCTTGGCTTATTTCACTTAGCATGATATTTTCCAACTTCATCCATTTACCAGCAAATGCCATAATTTTATTTTTCTTCATGGTAGAATAATATCCATTGTGTATATATACCACAGTTTCTTTATCCATTCATCAATTGAAGGGCATCTAGGTTGGTTCCACAATCTAGCTATTGATAATTGAGCTGCTATGAACATTGATGTAGCTGCATCACTGTAGTATGCTGATTTTAAGTCCTTTGGGTATAAACCAAGTAGTGTGATAAGTGGGTCAAATGGTGGGTCCATTCTAAGCTTACTGAGAAATCTCCATACTGCTCTCCAGAGTGGCTGTGCCAATTTGCAACCCCACCAGCAATGTATGAGTATGCCTTTTTCCCCACATCCACACCAACACTTATTATTGCTTGTGTTCTTGATAATAGCCATTCTAATTGGAGTTAGATGAAATCTTAGGGTGGTTTTAATTTGCATTTCTCTAATTATGAGAAAAGTTGAGCACTTTTTCATATATTTGTTGATCACCTGTATATCTTATTCTGCAAAGTGTCTGTTCAATTACTTAGCCCTTATATTGATTGGGTTCTTAGTATTTTGGGTTTAAAGTTTTAAAAGTTCTTTATAAACTTTGGAGATGAGTGCTCTGTTTGAAGTGTGTGTGGAAAAGATTTTCTCCCACTCTGTAGGCTCTCTTTCCACTTTGTTGATTGTTTCCTGTGCTGAGAAAAAAAACTTTTTAGTATGAATCTATCCCATTTATTGATTCTTGCTTTTATTTCTTGCACTATGGGGGTCTTGTTAAGGATGTCTGGTCCTAAGCCAACATGATGGAGATTCAGGCCTACTTTTTCTTCTATTTGGTGAAGGGTCTCAGGTCTAGTTCCTATATCCTTGATCCATTTTGAGTTAAGTTTTGTACAGGGTGAAAGATAGAGGTTTAGTTTCATTTTACTGCATATGAATTTTCAGTTTTCCCAGCCCTGTTTTTTGAAGAGGCTATCTTTTCTTCATTGTAAGTTTTTGGCACCTTGTCTAATATGAGGTCACTGTACTTATGTGGGTATGTCTCCATGTCTTCTATCCTGTACTATTGGTCTACCTGTCTATTTTGGTGCCAATATTTTGCCATTTTTGCTACTATTGACCTATAGTACAGTTTAAGATCTGGTGTAGTGATACCTCCTGCATCACTCTTCCAGCCCAGGATTTCTTCAGTTATTCTGGGTCTTTGGTTCTTCCAGATGAATTTCTTGATTGCTTTTTCTGTTTTTATGAGAAATGTCATAGGGATTTTAATTGGAATTGTGTTAAATCTGTATAGCTCCTTTGAAGTATGGCCACTTTGATAATATTAATTCTGCCTATCCAAGAACATAGGAGATCTTTCCATCTTCTAAAGTCTTCCTCAATTTCTTTCTTCAGTGTTTTGTAGTTTTTATTGTAGAGATCTTCTACCTCTTTTGCTAGATTAATTCCCAAGTATCTTCTTTGAAGATATTGTAGAACTCGGCTGAGAATCCATCTGTTCCTGGGCTTTTCTTGGATGGTAGTCTTTTGATGGCTTCTTCTATTTCTTTGCTTGATATTGATCTGTTTAAATTGTGTTAGTCCCCCTGGTTCAGTTTGGGAGGAGCATAAGTCTCAAGAAATTTGTTGATGCCTTCAGTGTTTTCTATTTTGTTGTAGTATAAATTTTCAAAGTAGCTTCTCATTATGTTATGTATCTCAGTGGTGTCTGTTGTGATATTTCCTTTTTCATCATGAATTTTATTAATTTGAAATTTCTCTCTTCTTCTTTTTGTTACTGTGGCTATGTATTTGTCTATATTTTTTACTTTTTCAAAGAACCAACTTTTTGTTTTTGTCAATTTTTTGAATTGTTTCTTTTGTTTCAATTTCATTGATTTCAGCTCTGATTTTAATTATTTTCTGTCTTCTATTTTGATATTATTCTGTTTTTCTTTTTCTAGGGTTTTGAGTTGGAATGTTAGGTCATTTACTTGTTAAGTTTTTATTCTTTTCTTTAATGTGCTCCATGCAATGAATTTTCTTATTAGTACTGCTTTCATAGTGTCTGGAGATTTTCATACGTTGTATCATCATTCTCATTGACCTCTAAAAATTTTTTATCTCCTCCCTGATGTTTTCTATCATCCATGTTTTATTCGATAGCATATTATTTAGTCTTCAGGTGTTGGAGTAATTTATGTTTTTTACTTTGTCATTAATTTCTAATTTCATTTCATTATGATCTGATAGAACACAAGGCCATATCTCTATTTTTTTGCATTTCCTAAGGGCTGCTTTGTGGCATAACATATGGTCTATTTTCATGAAGTTTCCATGTGCTGCTGAGAAGAAAGTGAATTCATTCATTGATGGATGGAATATTCTATATATGTCTATTAAGTCTAGGTAATTGACTGTGTTATTGAGTTCTATGGTTTCTTTGTTTGGTTTTTGTTGGGAAGATCTATCCAGTGGTGACAGTGGTGTGTTAAAGTCACCCAGAACTATTTTGTTGTGGTCTATTTGATTCATGAAAGTGAGAAGGATTTGTTTGATGTACATGGATGCACCATTGTTTGGGGCATAAATATTTATGATGATTATGTCTTCCTGATTTATTGTTTCTTTAAGCAGTATCAAGTGTCCTTCTTTATCCCTTCTGACAAACTTTGACTCGAAGTCCACTTTATCTGAAATAAGGATGGAAACCCCTGCTTTTTTACTGAGTCCGTGTGCATGGTATGTTTTTTCCCATCCTTTCACCTTTAGTCTGTGGATGTCTTTTTCTATGAGATGAATCTCTTGAAGGCAGCATATTGTTGAGTCTTTCTTTTTAATCCATTCTGCCAGTCTATGTCTTTTGATTAATAAGTTTAGGCTATTAATGTTCAGGGTAATTATTGAGATATGATTTGAATTACCAGTCATTTAGACTTACTTTTGGTTTTCAACTTGACTTGTTTCTCCTTTGAATGGATGTTTCTTTAAGGTAGTTTCTCCCTTTGTTGACCTACATTGTTGTTTTTCATTTCCTCCTCAAGAAATATTTTGATGAGAATATTCCATTTATAAATTCTTTTCTATTTGTAAATCCTTTTAACTTTTGTTTATGATGGAAGGATTTTATTTCATCTTCAAATATGAAGGTTAATTTTTTTGGATATAGGATGCTTGGTTGGCAACCATTTTCTTTCAGAGCTTGAAATATGTTGTTCCAGGCCCTTCTAACTTTTAGAGTCTGGGTTGAGAAATCTGCTGATATCTGTATTGGTTTCCCCCTATATGTAATCTGATGCTTTTCTCTCTCAGCCTTCAAAATCCTATCTTTATTTCATATGCTAGGCATTTTCATTATAATGTGCTTTGGTATGAATCTGTTGTAATTTTGTGCATTTGGTGTTCGGTAGGCCTCTTGTAATTCATTTTCCATTTCATTCTTTAGGCTTGGGGAATTTTCTGATAATATTTTATTGAACAGTTTGTTCATTCCTTTGGTTTGTATCTCTGTGACTTCCTCAATCCTGATAATTCTTAAATTCGGTCTTTTCATGATGTCCCATAGTTCTTGTAGATTTTGTTCATGAGTTCTTACAGTCTTCTCTGTTTGGGTGACTTTATTTTCAAGATTAAATATTTTGTCTTCATTGGCTGAGGTTCTGTCTTCCAAGTGGTCTAGTGTGTTGGTGGTGATTTCCATTGAGCTTTTTATTTGGTTTATTGTTTCCTTCACTTCAAGGATTTCCATTTTTTTTTTTTAAGAATCTCTCTGTTGAAATGATCTTTTGCTTCCTACAGTTGCTCTTTCAACTGCTTATTGGTATTATCATTTATTGCCTGCATTTGCACTCTTATCTCATCCTTTGCTTCACAAATCATCTTAATCATGTATAATCTGATGTCCCTTTCTGACATTTCTTCTACCATACAGTAATTTGCTTCTAATAATATAGAATCGAGATTTGTTTGGATCATTTTCTTCCCTTGTTTTTTCATGTTGTTCACGTACATGTATCTTCCCCTCTAGCAGTGCATTTCTGGGGTATTGCACATTCCCCCCTATAGGCTTATAGTGACCCTATAGGTTTCCAAAAACTTTCCTTTAAGGGGGAGATCAATATTAGCAGTGCCCAGTTCAGACAGTATGCAATCCTAGACCAAATCACCCCTATGAGGATATTATCAATATCATCATAATAAACAGAATGAATTCAATTATTATCTTCAGTGTAAAAAACAGATTTGCAATAAGGTCTGCAGTTTCTAATGGAGGACAAAGAGGATGCAGAGGGATATAGGATGTAGCTGTTAATGGGATAAGAAAAGAATATAGAGGAGTTCTAAGTAATAGAAAGAGTGAGAGTATAATCAAAAGAAGTTGGTTGTTAGCATGCAAAAAGGGAAAAAGAGACTCTGAGAGAACATGTAAACAAAAGGAAAAGAGAGCAAGAAAAGTAAAGAAATAAAAACATAAAATTGTTCAATAAGGAGATAAAAGAAAATCTACACTATAACAGTCATATAGTATTCAAACCTCCCAGTCTTCAGTAGCCTGATGCATGAGAGGTACCTGACAATGAGCTTCAAGTCTCCAGAATGTGACTCAGAGTGGGATTTGCCTAACTGCTGTTATTTCTATCTGACAGGAGTTAATATTGAACTTTGCAAGCTATAAATATTATTAGTAAATTCCTCCATTTTGTTTTTAAATTTGTAATAACAGAATCTCCATGTTGTATAAAATGTGATTTTGTTGGGTCATATTTCTTTTTTTGGGAAGATGACTATGCAAAATGGGATAGTTTTCTTTTATAATACCTTTGTAAGACCATGAAGTCACTGTGTCAAAATTGATAGCTCCTTTGTATTAGTGCTGAACAATTATTTAGTAATCTCTACTGTCATTTTATATAGCATTCCACTGGGTATATAATTGGTTTGTTGCAATTATGGTCTATTGTTATATGTAATTTTTAATCTTACATTCTAATGGTGAAGAAATACATCCAGTTGTTACATAAAATTTTTGTTCCTAGAATGTTCTGGGGTTGTTTCTTCATTTCCTTGAGAAATTTGGCAATCAAACAGGTTTTGGGGTATTTTCATTTGTTTATTGATACTTGAGCATCATTCAGGTGCTGAAAACTGCAGTGCAGGTAATTTAAACTCAGAAATATTTGAACCTTGAATATTTACAAATCCTCTTATACTGATGAGGTTCTTAAAGGTAAGAGAAGATGTATCCTCTGTTTTCTTCCCAAGCAGTGTTGGTTACACACACAGAATATGTCACTATGGGTGAACAGAGTGGCTGTTTTCTGAGGTTTTATCAAATTAGGTTTGAAAGAATATTTATTATGTTATAATTATCTATTAGAATTGGAACAATTCATATGGGTATTTTTCTTTACTTCTCTATGATGTTTAATTGTCAATATTTTGACAGTTAGCCAGTATACAGTTCATTGGCTTTAGTTACAGTCACAAAGTTGCACAACACTTTGCCACTATTTCCATAATCTTTCATCAGTTCAAACAGACGTTGAAGTCATTTTTAAAATACCTTTTTCCTGTTGTCCCAAGTCCTGATAACTTTAATCTACTCTCTATTTCTATGACTTTGCTTATTCTGGATAGTTCATGTAAGATGAGTCATAATGTATTTTTGGTCATATTTGGCTTTTTTCATTTGGCATATTTTCATGGCACCTTCATGTTTAGCATAAATCCAAACTTCATGTCTTTTGTGACTGAATAATTCTCTATTATGAATATATGCATTTTCTTTATCCATTCATCTATTGATGGACACTGGGTTATTTCTGTTTAGCTGTGTGCCTAATGCTTATATGAAATGTTGGTGTACAAATATCTATATAAGTCCCAGTTTTAAATTCTTTGGGGTATAACATATACACCCAGAAGTGGAATACAATTCTGTTTAACTTCATGTGGAGTCACCAAATGGTTTCTATAGAACTTATACTATTTTACATTCCCAGTAGTAATGCACAAGGATTTCAGTGTCTCTTCATCCTCACTAATACTTATTATTGTCCCTTTATTATTAATTTCATCCTAATACGGGGTGAAGTGGTATCTCATTGTAACTTTAATATACCTTTACCTAAAGTTTACTGATGTTCGACAACTTTTCATGTGTATTTTGGCCATTTGTATATCTGCTTTAAAGAAGTACTTTGTCTTTAAGTACTTTGTCTATTTTTAAAGTAGAGTTGTCTTTTGGTTGTTGAGTTGTTAGAATTCTTTATGAATCCTGGACATCATACAATTATAAGGTATGTTGCTTGTAATTATTTCCTCTTATTCTGTGGGTTTTCTTTCACTTTCTTGAACTTAACTTTGTGATGCACAAGTTTTTAATTTTAAAAAAGTCCAATTTATCTTTTTTAAATTTTTTTGCCTGTGGCTTTGGTGTCATATTTAAGAAATTATTGCCAGTTTCTCTGGATCATAAATATTTGCCACTTTATTTTTTAAGATTCTTATAGTTTTAGATCTTACATTTAAGTCTATCATCCATTTTGAGTTAATTTTTGTTTGTGGTGTAAAATTATGGTCCAATTTTATTCTTTTAGTTTTTTGGTACTAGGATTTGAACCCAGGGGTGATTTACCACTGAGCCTCATCCCAGGCCCAGCCCTCTTTAAATTTTACTTAGAAACAGACTCTCATTGAGTGGCTTAGGGTTTTGGTAAGATGCTGAGCTGGCTTTAAATTTGGAATCCACCTGCTTCAACTTCCCCAGTCACTTGTATTACAGGCATGCACTACTGTACTCAGCCCAACTTCATTCTTTTGCATATGAATATCCATTTTTCCATAACCATTTGTTTCCACCATTTGTTGAAATGACTGTCCTTTTCCATTGAATGATATTAACACCCTTGTCAAAAATAGTTGACCACGGATGTAAGTCAACTATTTGTCAAAAATCATTGACCAGTTGTAAGGATTTCTTTATGGGCTCTCAGTTCTATTCCATTAGTCTTATGTGTCTGTATGTCTGTCCCTACAAATAGTACCAGTGTTTTGTTTACAAGAGCTTTATAGTAAGCTTTGAAATCAGGAAGTATGGGTTCTCAGAATTTGCTCTTTTTCAAAGTTGCTATAGTTATTCTGTGTCCCTTGACATTCCATTTGAATATTGGAGTAAAATTTTCTATTCCTAAAAATGTAAAAATGATAGAAAATATCATTGGGACTTTGAAAAGGATTAGTGAAGTAGAATCTGTAGATCACTTTAGGTAAGTTTAATTATCTTAGCAATATTAAGTTTTCCAGGCTGCAAATGTGAGTTGTCTTTCCATTTATTAATGGAATTTCTTTGAGCAACATTTTATATTTTTCAGTGAAAAGGTCTTGTACCTCAATGATTAAATTTATTTCTAAGTATTTTACTGGTTTTGATGTTATTTTAGGTGGAATTGTTTTCTTAATTTGGTTTGGGAATTTTTCATTGCCTGCATATAGAAATGCAAATGGTTTTGTGTTTTGATTTTATATTGTCCCATGCTGCTGTATTTGTTTATTAGGTTTAAAAGACTTTTTGTATATTCTTTAGGATGTGGTACATTGAAGATTATGTCATCTGCAAGGAGAGATAGTTAACTTCTTACTTTCTAGTATGGATCACTTTTCTTTTTCTTGCCAAATTGCTCTGTCTAGAACTTAAAAACAAGAATATCCTTCACATGTTTCTGATTTTAGGGAAACAAATTTCACTTTTTATCATTGATTATGACATTAGTTGTGGCTTTTCTTTTTAACATGCTGATTAAGTTTTCTTCTGTTCCTAGTGTACTGGATTTTTTTTATTGTAAACAAATGGGATACATGTTGTTTCTCTGTTTGTACATGGCAAAAAGGCATACCATTTGTGTAATCATACGTTTACATATGATTCATGATGTTTGATTCATTCTGTTATTTTTTCCCTTTCCCCCACCCCTTCCACCCCTCTTTTTCCTATAGAGTCCTTCCTTCCTCCATTCTTGCCCCCCTCCCTAACCCTAACTCTAACCCTAACACTTCCCTCCCACCCTCCATTATGTGTCATCATCCACTTATTAGCGATATCATTCGTCCTTTGGTTTTTTGAGATTGGCTTATCTCACTTAGCATGATATTCTCCAATTTCATCCATTTGCCTGCAAATGCCATAATTTTATCATTCTTTATAGCTGAGTAATATTCCATTGTATATATATACCACAGTTTCTTTATCCATTCATCAATTGAAGGATATCTAGGTTGGTTCCACAATCTGGCTATTGTGAACTGAGCAGCTATGAACATTGATGTGGCTGTATCTCTGTAATATGCTGATTTTAAGTTCTTTGGATATAGGCCAAGGAGTGGGATAGCTGGGTCAAATGGTGGTTGCATTCCAAGTTTTCTAAGGAGTCTCCACACTCTAATTCACCGTATCAATAGACTTAAAGTCATGAATCACATGATTATTTCAATAGATGCAGAAAAAGCATTTGATAAAATACAGCACCCCTTCATGCTCAAAACACTAGAAAACAATAGGGATAGAGGGAATATCCCTTAACATTGTAAAGGCCATCTATGCTAAGCCCATGGCTTATATCATTCTAAATGGTGAAAAACTGAAAGCATTCCCCCTAAAAACTGGAACAAGGCAGGGATGCCCTCTTTCACCACTTCTTTTCAATATCATCCTTGAAACTCTAGCCAGAGCAATTAGACAGGCCAAAGAAATTAAAGGGATACAAATAGGAAAAGAAGAACTCAAACTCTCCCTATTTGCTGATGATATGATAATATAAATAGAGGAACCAGGAAATTCCACCAGAAAACTTTTAGGTATCATAAGTGAACTCAGTAAAGTAGTTGGATATAAGATCAATGCACATAAATCTAAGGCATTTTTATTCATAAGTGATGAATCTTCAGAAAGAGAAATTAGGAAAACTACCCCATTCACAATAGCATCGAAAAAAATAAAATACTTGAGAATCAATCTCACAAAAGAGGTGAAAGACCTCTACAATGAGAACTGCAGAAAACTAAAGAAAGAAATTAAAGAAAACCTTAGAAGATGAATATTTTTATTGTGAAAGAGTATTGAGCATTTTAAAATGCTTTTATCCATCATTTATAATGGTCAACTTTTCCTAGCTGTTGATGTTACCATTGATTTTCATGTTAAACCACTCTCACATTCCTGGAGAGAATCCCATTTGATTGTGATATATATATATATATATATATATATATATATATATATATATATATATATATATAGGTTGAATATCCCTTATCAAAATGTCAGAATGGAAGGTTTTCTGATTTCAATTCTGTTTGAATTTTGCAATATTTGTGTATGCTTTACTAGTTGACCAACCCTACTACAAAAATGTGATATCTGAAATGTTTTGAAATCCAAAATATTTGTAGCATCATTTACTCAAAAATTTTCAGATTTCAAATCATTTCAGATTTTTTGATTGGGGATTTAATGTGATTGGGTCTGACTTCATTGGACATACTGATAATTTCATACTGCTATGGTTTTGTTGAGGATGTTTGCCTTTCTTTATAAGGGTTATGAACTGTAGTTTTATTTTCTTGTAGAGTCTGTCTAGGTTTGTTATCAGGGTATTGTTGGCATTGTAGAATGAATTAGGAAATGTTTTCTCCAATTCTTTTGGAATATTTTGAGGGTTGATATTAATTCTTCTTTAAATGTTTGTTAGAATACCAGTGGAGTGATCTGGTCCTAGTCATTTCTTTGTTGGGGCATTCTGTTAATGGTATAGTCCCCTTTCTTGTAATAGTTCTTCTCAGATTTTTATTTCTTCTTGAATCAACTTTGGCAGTCTGTATTTCTAGGAATTTATCCCTATTGTCTTTGTTAAGCAGTTTGTTGGCATACAGTTGCTCATGCTATTCTCCCCTAATTCTTTTCTTTCTGTACATTCAATAGTAATGTTTTCATTATTATTCATTAAAATGTCTTTCATTTTTCATTTTAGTAGTTTGAAACTCTTCTTCCCAACCAACCAACAAATATGTTCTGAAGAACATTTCACATGTACTTCACAATATTTTGTGTTTACTTCTCATTCTGTGAAGAATGTTATTAATCTAATCAATAGAACCAACTTTTGGTTTTCTTGAGTCTCTTTCTTTATCAGTAATCTTTATTATTTTCTTCCTTCTCCTAGGTTTGTTTGTTTGTTTGTTTGTTTATTTATTTATTTATTTATTCCCTGAAACATAGAGTTACATATTTGATTTGACATCTTTCTTTTTCAATGTAAGCATTTGAAGCTATAATTCTCTTTCCCACCACTGTTGTCAGACTATTTCATAGGTGTAAATATATTTTTTTTCTTTTGACTCAAAGAATTTTCTAATGCCTGCTATGATTTCTTTCGGTAACTCTTGGTTAAGAACATGTTGTAGCCTGGCGAGGTGGTGCATGCCTTTAATTCCAATGGTTTGGAAAGCTGAGACAGAGGATTGTGAGTTCAAAGCAGCCTCATCAAAAGTGAGGCACAGGCAACTCAGTGAGACCCTGTCTCTAAGTATAATACAAAATAGACTGGGGATGTGGCTCAGTGTTCAAATGCCCTAAGTTGTGTATATTTGTGAGTTTTCCTTTTCCTCCTTTATTGATTTCTAGTTATGTTCCATTGTGATAGGAAAGACATTTGCATGATTTCAGTTCTTCAAAAATTATTGATACTCATTTTGTAACCTAACAATATATTCTAGAGAATATTTTGCATGTACTTGAGAATATTTTGTGTTTACTTCTCATTCTGTGAAGAATGTTTTTGGGTAGAGTTTTGTACATGTCTCTTGTGTCTGATTAATAGTGTTCTGTTCATCTAAGTATTTACTGATTTTCTACAAGGCTATCCTACCCTTCATTGTAAGTATACTATTGAAATCTCCAAATGTTACATAAGTTTCTCCTTTCAGTCAATCAGTGTTTATTTTGGGCTTTTTATATTGTGTACATATATGATCAGAGTGGTTCTCTATCTTCTTAATACAGTGAACTTTTATTTTATAATGTACTTTATCTCCTGTAATTTTTCTTAGTCCACTTTTTTCCACACAAAAGTAAGGTCACCCTGTTGCAATTTGGTTACTATTTGGCTGGAATGTGTTTTTCTATTCTTTTACTTTCACCTTCTTTGTGTGTGTGTGTGTGTGTGTGTGTGTGTGTATGTGTGTGTGCATCTAAACTGAGTCTCTTGTGGATAGTATATTGATGCACTACTTTTTAATCATCCTTCAAATATTTGCATTTTAACTTTAGACTTGTAAACATTTAAAATTAAAGTATTTACTGATCAGGAGGGACTTAGTTCTGCCAATTAGCTATTTGTTTTGTCTCAGATGGCTTTTGTGCTTTGAGTCCTCTGATATTTCCTTGTTTTTCAGTTAGTTCTTTTGTAGTGTACCATTTTGATTCTCTGCTTTTTTTTGTGTGTTTTTTTTTTTTTTAGTTATTTTCTTTTTGGGTAGTTTTAAAACATTTATCTTTTAATTTATTATTTCTAATGTCATTGGTTCTGCTTTTTAAATTTCTAACATAGATTCTTTAATTGATCATATTTTTTATTAACAAGGTCATCCATATAAACATGGTAAGAGGCAATAAAAGCTCATGAGTGGGCTACTGAGAAAACTGTGTGTGTGTGTGTGTGTGTGTGTGTGTGTGTGTGTGTTTGTAATGTATATAAGCAAATATATATAGCAAACTTGAAATCTCCAAAGTTTTTAGTGCATTAATGTAGACTTAAAGAATATTACACCTTTTTCTTCTATTTCCTGTTCAGTTCACAACAGGAACTTCTTTTCTGATATTAAGTTTAGATTCTGGGTTTAGTTAGATAGTAGTTTCCCTCAGTTATCATGATTCTCAGCTGAAGTCAACAGTTTCCATCACTGATCTAGAAAATCCATTGAACTCATCAATTTTCTGTTAGACTAAGATAGAAAGACTTTCACTAAGCTAGTAAATATAAAGTTCCTTCAATTTTTTATCTTTTAAAATTTTTATTTTATTTAAAGACCAGATCTCACTGAGTTGCTTTGTGCCTTGCTTTGCTGAGGCTGGCTTTAAACTCACCATCCTCCTGCCTCAACCTCCCCAGCTGCTAGGATTACAGGCATGCTCCACTATGCCTGGGTGAATTTTTGATATTTAGTGTTGAGGAAGACTTTTAATTGGCAGTTTCTAAGAGAAGTGGAGAAATTAACTTACTGGAAAAAAATTTCAATCATGTTGCTACTTCAGGCACTATATATAGGGGCTAGGTTACAGATACACATTTGTGAGAGGGAGACAGAGAGATAAATAGGAGGAACTTGGGTAGGAATAATAGGGCTGCTTCCACCTTAGCCCTACTGCAGTTGAGATGCCTGGATAGCTCATAAAGATGAGCATAAAGATGTGCCTTGTGACTGGATGGTAACATAGCACTTTGTAGGAACTAAGGAAAGTTTGGCATCTGCCAATGGTCTTGCATATTTAGAAAGGATGGCTACATTGTGCTCAGGTTGGAACATAGAATTCTTGTGATGACAGACTTGGGACTCTTTGAGTCTTTCAGAGAACATTGCTGATTAAAAGAGCCACAAAACTTCAGTCATTTTCCCCAGCTGTACTGACACTAACTCCATTTGTATAGTTTTCATAATGTATTCTTTCCTGTGTGTGTATGCAGCTGAGGTTGTCAGATAATGAATGGATGATACATCAAGGGTAGACATCATAGTCCTCTGGATGATTTTTGTACATAGTTTTTCTAGAAACAATGAAAATCAGCAAAAGATCACTTTGGGCCCACTCCAGTCATCTTGATCTTCTAAGACTCCTAGCCAATCACTCCTTCATTACTTTTCCATTATCTGGAAGCTCCATATTTCCTTTGAATTTATACTCTGTTGACACCAATTCTACATTACTATCTCATATGGTGATGATTTATAGGCTGTGCTGTGGGTGAAGGTAAATTCAACGATACTGATTTTTGTGTTCCTACTATGTTTCTTCTCTCACCTGTTTTTAACCTTTCTCTTTTCTCTGATTGTTCTTTTCTTCTGTTCTTTTCTTTGCTACTCTCTTTCCTCATGTCTCCATTTAATTATTTCTTCCAGAAGGACTTCCCTACCCATGCCCTACTCTATCATAGACTGGGTTACATGCCCTGCCATTTTACTACATTCATCCCATTAGCATTCTCATGCTTAACCCTGTGGCAACACTATTTGCATTTTATTTCCCTCACTTAAATAGTAAGCCCCATAAAGGAAAGTATTATGTCTCACTCACCTGTCCATAGTACCTGATCCATGTTAGGAAAATAGTAGCATGTGCTGATTGAATGAAGACACACCTACATGAAAAAATCTGGGTCCTAAGTAAAATTTGTCAATTTCATTAAATTATCTTGTCTCCTCTATCTGATGGAACAAAAGACAAATGCAGCAGTCAAAAATTGGTTAGAATTAGAAGATAAACTTCTTCCTAACAGGTTAAAATGCACAACTTTAGAAACTTAAGAACTAACCCATAATCAAGACATTCTCAGCACACACCACTGGGGGAGAAGGATTGGGAAAAAAGTTACTATGGGAGAAGTCTATGTAGGGCCAGCTTTATAAGGACCAATAATCTGCTCTCTCAGAAAAATGATGATATAGCAAATGTGTTTAAGATTTATATAGGTCAGGTAGTGTTCTGTGCAAAGATGCAGGTTGTAAGTTTAAATTCTTTTGAAGTACATATAGGTTAAGATCATGGCATCTATATTCAATGCAGGTTTTGAAATCTAGCAAACTCAGTGTCCTTGAACCAGTTAGGTTACCACTCTGGGCCTCCATTTCTTCATCTACAGAATGCCATATGATAGAGTTTCCTCCTAATGTTGTTCAGAGGACAGAAAATGTAAGCTCTGACAAAAATTTGGAACACTTATACATGATAAGTAGCTTATAAATAGTTGCTGTCACTTACTGAACTTATGTCATCTAGTGAAATAAAAGACAGCCTTAGGGACGTGACTCATCTGGAAGAGGGTAGTAAATATGGTGTGTTCTCCAGCATCAACCTTGCTGACAGGGCCCTACAGTCTCATATAATGTAAAGAAAGGGAGTGTGCATGTGGGGGAAAAGCACCTGTGCATATTTAAGCATAAAAGGGCATTTTGTAAATCTGTTTGAGTTAAACTATTTTATGTATAAACTGGACTAAACAAATCTGTTCCTTTCTTGAGAAGAGGTACCTGTAACAATTCATTTTCAAATGTTTGTTTCTCCACAAAGTGAAAGATTTCCTACTCTACCTACAAGAATACATTATAAAATGTGTGGCTAGCAGTTCTCTGTGACACTTTGTGGCACTGTAGAGGTACTGAACCTGTCAGTCTTGATCTCCATTTTTCTATTATTTTCTCCTGCCTCTCCTCCCCTACATGCACACCAGTCTTCCTGTATCAGACAGAGATGGAGACGTTTTTGAACTCACCCACAGAAAGCCAAAATAGGTCAGCCTGGAAGTGAGATTGGGTAGAGTAGTAAGCACTGTCACCAAACCTGGCAGTTCACAATCTTCTTTACAACAAAAGTAGCCTAAAGGAAGAACAATGGTTCGTGGGGTTTTTCTTCTTCATCACTTATCCTTTTTCACTACAAAGCAGTTGATATAATTTAAGATTCAAGTGATCAAGGGACCATTTTTTAAACCCATTCAACTCTATTGAACTCAATAATTATATGTGCTTCTTTATATATCTGTATTTAAAGTGTTTTTTAATGGACCATATTTAAGGGTAGGTAGCAAGATACATTTCCAAATTTGTTTCCTTATGGAAAAAGTAAAGCTTGGGTTATTCTAAGTAAATGGAAGAAAACCAACATACTACCTCTAAACACCTCTCATCACAAAGTATTTATTCACACAAAAATAATATCACAGTAAAAGTGATACATATATGAAAGTGAATAAGATTTGCAATCACAGAGAAGACATGTACAGAGATCAATGTTCAGGTTGTATAGTTCTAAAAAACTTCAGCCTTAGGACTTTAACACTGACCAAGCAAACATTAAAAGAAGGTGGGGGTTTGCTGCCCTTTGGAGTCTATTTGGACTAAAGTACTTATTTTAAGAACACACACAGCATAAGGCAGTGCTTGAGATTTATTGTCCATTTCTAAAGTAGTCCATGCATAGAGCATTTTGATCTATCAAAAATTTTATTATCCCATTTCTAGTAAGTGAATCTAGAGTGTAATTAAAATATTTTGAGGATGGAAGATACCAAGAATAAGATTTCTGTTCATTTGAATATTTCCAATCAGCATTTAATTTTAAAAACATATTAAATTTTTAGTTGAAATTCTTGCCCATTGATTTATTTTAGTTTCTCTAACAATCTTGAATTTTGTATATTTTTTTATTCTAAAGTATTTTTTTAAATGATTAGTTGTCAATGGATCTCTATTTTATTTATTTATATGTGGTGCTTAACCCAGTGCCTCACACATGCTAGGGAAATGTTCTACTTCCCTAATGAGTTATACACTGAGTTATAACCCCAGACCTTACCCTACAATTTTTAGTGATATTTCTTTTCCTAACAGTTTTGGACCAGTAGTTAATTACAGCTAGGCCTTGTGGAAATGAAATTGGAAAACCCATCACTCTTCTACCTTCAATGAGTTCAGTGGCCCCAGGCAACTCTCAGCTTCTTCTGCAAACCTGTCCTGATCAAGAAAGAGGTGGAGGGAAGCATTTCCAAAGGCCCCTTTTAGCTTCTAGCTCACACATTTCACTTTCAGTAATTGTCACTGCCCTGAATCAGCTCCTTTTATTTTAATAAAGACTTAAACTATGAATGAGTACCAGTAGTGTCTGTTTGTGAATTTTGGAGCCAGTCCCATTACTTTGCAGTTACAGCATACTGGAGTTGTTGATTTTTTTCCCCCTAAAAACCTGTGTCTCCACACAAGAGAGAGAAGCTTGATTCCAATTGAAAATCTAAATTTCTAACTAAACCTAATTTTAGTTTCTGAAAATTCAGAGTAACATATTTTCATAAAATTTACTTTTTAGTCTTTTCATAATCCCTGCCATTTAGTGCCTGTTTGGATCTGCTATTTATTCACATTTCAAGTTGGTTTCTGTTACTTTGTAATTAAAGATTACAGTTAACCTAATCTTCAATGGGCACTTCCTAGTTCATTTATCTACTTTGGAACATTCCTGCTTCATGTATAGGTTTAATTCCACTGTAATTGTGCCTCATGATTTTTTTTTAAGAACAGAAAATGTTTTATCACTGTTCTAAACTACAATACACAAAAGAATCCCTTTGCTGCATATGCTGGTAGTTCCACAATGATGTGATTCCTGAAGAATTTTTGACAGGTTTTCTTCTAATGTTACCATCAATTTAGTAAAACATAAAGCATTTTATCATGTCTCAGTCTCCACAAGCAATGTCTTCATTACCTAGCTCAATATTTGTATTATAGTACATTTTTTGATCCATCAAAAATTGTGACTATCCTCACAAAAGTGCTACAAAATCACTTCTTTATTGTTTGTGTTCATCACCAGTGAGCTTTCAAAATATTAGATTTTTAAATGTTAATTATTTTTGCAGGTATTTAGAGAAACCAAATACCTATTGATACAGTAAATATATCAAGTGGGTGTATTTTTTCTATAGAAAGAAACAGGGCTAATCTTTTGAAATAATATGCTCAACTAGAAAGTATAGCAGTCTGGATGCTATGGACTGACTATCCATTTCAGATTTTTATAAGGGAGGAGAAAAACTATGAATATCTAAATGGTTTCAAAGTTTAAAAAATGCTGTTCAGAACATTTTCTTTTATGAATGTTTTTTGTCTAAATATGGCTTAGTTTACTCATAAAAATGTTATGTGGATATTACATTTAGTAATTTTAATTCAAAAGAGATTTTAAGGCAATTATTATACAATCAAAAGTTGAAAGGAAAAGTGATATGAATATGCCTTCATATTTTGCCTATTGTAAAAAGTAATGAAATTTTACTAAAGAGTTCTTTGATACTAATTTTTGTCTTTCAAATATTTTCTCTTAATACTAAAAGTATATAAATCTTCTACATAAAACTGACTGCAAAGGAAGGCACAGCTGGTTAGAGTGTGTATACAAGGACAGTTCAGCATATGCAGAATTAAAGAGAAAAAGTTCACAATCTTTAATAAGAAACTTTAATGTTTTCCACTGAAAACATTAAGAAAAGTTCTTCACTGTCAACAGTGTTCAATGCTTAAGAGCTAAGAGCATACAAAAACAAAAAAATTAAGTTCACTTAATACAAAATAATTTTTATATATACTTGAATACATAAAAACAGTTTTTAAAATGCCAACATAAATGTGTATTATCCATGTTATGAAAAGTACAAACCAAATGGAAAGAGGGTTTCACAATATCCTTCTTTTGACACAGGTAAACTAGCCCGGGGGACAAACTTGATCAGTTAATGAGACTTTAATTTCAGCCAGACTTCATCAGAATTTCTGAGGGCTCAAAGAAAGCAGTAGTGGAGAAGCAGCTCTGTCCAGACGTGATTGGCACTGACATGTGACTGCTAAGCACTGTGGTAAACTGCAGGGGGAAAGAAAATTAAAATAATTATTAAAAATACCCTAGGAAAAAATGGGGCTCCTTACATTCCCAAACAGACCATAGTAGTTTGTTCTCTCACAACCCCTGTGATGCATCAATTTCCAATCCATTTATAGAATGATTTACAGATGAGAATTACAAGATTATCTAGAGCAAAGAAGAATAAAGCCCATAACATGTACTTGATTGTTCTATATGACAGGCTACTAGAAAAAAAGTACATATTTTAGATGTTACTAAAGTGTATTCAAATATTGTTTTTAAAAGGTCCTAGGCTATCTAGGAATACTGATCTGCTTTAAATATTAAGAAAATAACTAAAATGGATTCTTTATAAATCTGTAATTTCTAATACTATATTTTAGATTTTGTCATCAGTTTTCCAGAGCACAACAAAGATGTTTCTCAGTAAACTAAAAATGAGGATTTTTAATCTTGAAGTGTTTAGAAGAAGTATCTCTTGTAGAGTTGAAAATGTATTTTTAAAATATTTTTATTGGTTCTACTTAGTTACACATAACAGCAGAATGTATTTAGTTTCATTGGGCACAAATAGTTTATTTTTTTGTTTTAATTTTCAGTGAACCTTTATTTGTTTATATGTGGTGCTGAGAATTGAACCCAGTGCCCCATACATGTTATACAAGTCCTCTACAACTGAGGCCTAAACTCCAGCTCCTGAAAAAATATTTTCATTGATAAATTATATCAAACTTAATAGAAAGATGACTCATAAGAAAAAAAAACTTAGTGTACAGTTAATTTCTGTATTGCTAGCAACTAAGATGATAAATAGCAAGATAAAAAGGTATGTGTTTTAGTGACTTGTCAGGTCTGAAGCAAATCCATCATCTGTGCTCTCAACTGAACAAGCTGAAGTAAAGTCCTCATGTTAATACCTGACTGTCTGCACCTAGATGTTTTACAGCCTAGGATCATATATGTCAAAATAATTTCCTATACTCTTTTGTAGCTTAAATTTAGTCCAGAGTAAGTTTAAATATTAAACTTCAGCACTAAATATAAAACTAAAATGCCTGGTACTTGTTAGAGGTACAATAAATATCTGTAGAACAAGTAAATATATTTTGCACTTTTCAGACTATTTCAGTACATTATTTATATCTATGCTTTCTTGCTTATCAAGGGCTGTCATTTCAATTGATATCTAGGGACTACAAATGAGCAGGCAGTTAAAGTTCTGATTACATAAAAGTCACAGATAATAAGCAGCAATACCTAATTTTAAGCTCTGATTAAAATTTATCTGTACTAAGTTGCCCAACTTCTTACTTTGAAAGGGGTTAGGGGCTGTCTTAATTACTGGTTCAATTTATTCAGTGGTTTTTGGTATATTCAAGGTTCCTTTTGTTTTCTGGTGCTTTAAAATTTTAATTTTTTTCTAAAACATTATCTACTTTACTTGTGTTTTCAAATTCTTCACCTATACTTTATAGTCTTTTATTTATGCTCCTAACCACGATTCCCATTGACCTGGAGTGAACAGTGGAAGACAGCAGGCCTTGAATTTTCATTGTAAGCATTTTTTTAATATTATGTTTGGGTTTTTTGTCCATCTTGCTGATATTTTCAATATAATTCACTTTCTGGGACTAGGGTTGCAGCTCAGTGGTAGAGCACTTGCCTAGTATATGTGAGTAACTGGGTTTGATTCTCAGCAACACATATAAATAAATGAATAATACAAAGGTCCATCAACATCTAAAAATTATTATAAAAAAGACTTCATGTACAAACAGAAACAACATGTATCCTATTTGTTTACAATAAAAATAAAAATAAAAGTGAATCCCCTTTGGTTTTATTAGTCTTATCTGTTGTTTTAAAGAGATCACTGACTTCTGCCCCTACTCTTTATTTGAGTACACTCAGTTGTCACAGTTCTCAATTAGCCTGGCTTTTCTGGCAGGTTTCTTAGTCCTTTTTATGGGCTCTTTTCTAAAGCCCCCCATTTTTCCTTCATATAATGAGTATTTAATAGAAATGGGAGTAATACAAAATGGATTAAGGATCTCGGAATCAGACCAGAGACCTTGCATCTTATAGAAGAAAAAGTAGGTCCAGAGCTTCATCATGTCGGCTTAGGACCAGACTTCCTCAACAGGACTCCCATAGCACAAGAAATAAAAGCAAGAATTAATAACTGGGATAGATTCAAACTAAAAAGCTTTCTCTCAGTGAAGGAAACTATCAGCAATGCGAAGAAAGAGCCTACAGAGTGGGAGAAAATCTTTGCCAATCATACTTCAGATAGAGCACTAATCTCCAGAATCTATAAAGAACTCAAAAAACTCTACACCAAGAATGCAAATAATCCAATCGGCAAATGGGCTAAGGAAATGAATAGACACTTCACAGAAGAAGATCTACAAGCAATCAACAAACATATGGAAAAATGTTCAACATCTCTAGTAATAAGAGAAATGCAAATCAAAACCACCCTAAGATTCCATCTCACCCCAATTAGAATGGCGATTATCAAGAATACAAGCAACAACAGGTGTTGGCGAGGATGTGGGGAGAAAGGTACACTCATACATTGCTGGTGGGGCTGCAAATTAGTGCAGCCACTCTGGAAAGCAGTGTGGAGACTCCTTAGAAAACTTGGAATGGAACCACCATTTGACCCAGCTATCCCACTCCTTGGCCTATACCCAAAGGACTTAAAATCAGCATATTACAGAGATACAGCCACATCAATGTTCATAGCTGCTCAGTTCACAATAGCCAGATTGTGGAACCAACCAAGATGTCCTTCAATTGATGAATGGATAAAGAAACTGTGGTATATATATACAATGGAATATTACTCAGCCATAAAGAATGATAAAATTATGGCATTTGCAGGCAAATGGATGAAACTGGAGAATATCATGCTAAGTGAGATAAGCCAATCTCAAAAAACCAAAGGATGAATGATATCGCTAATAAGTGGATGATGACACATAATGGGGGGTGGGAGGGGTTAGTGTTAGGGTTAGAGTTAGGGTCAGGGAGGGGGACAAGAATGGAGGAAGGAAGGACTGTATAGAGGGAAAAGAGGGGTGGAAGGGGTGGGGGGAAGGGGAAAAAATAACAGAATGAATCAAACAGCATTACCCTATGTAAATTTATGATTACACAAATGGTATGCCTTTACACCATGTACAAACAGAGAAACAACATGTATCCCATTTGTTTACAATAAAAAAAAAGAAATGGGAGTAATAAAAGTACAAATTATACTGAATATAAGACATCCAACAGATGGTCCAGAAAGTAGCTAATGTTGGGGACATATGTCTGGCAGAAATCCCAAGCAAACCTGGAACCCAGTGCTCCAGGTCAGAACCCAATTCTTTCTGGACTTTATTCTCTTCCATTTCCTGTCCTTCAGCATCTAATCTATAGAGTACGAGTTGTCAAATCAACGCTGTAGCATCAGAAGAATGTTTGAGATGGCTGACTGAGATAACCTGGGGAAAATTTAAGAAACCAATAGAAAAATGCACTTGATAGAAAGGCACATCAGTTTCTGATTGAGGACAGTGTGTTGTGTGGGGAAGTGGGGGACAGGAGGCAGGGGAGGAGGATCACAGTCCTTCTTGCATTGCAGCATAGGCCAGACTTCTCTCCTTGACCTACTTTTCTCCATAACCATACCTCAACCTGACAACCATTTCCATTTTCAGCGTCCGAAGTCAGTGCTTCTTTTCCAAGAGAGTTGCTCTTCTCTGGTGCTCTATGTCAGTGACAGTAGTGGTGGAAATTGCAAACTAAATTTTAATAAGGCTCTGACACTTACTCCTGTGTGATCTTGGGTAAACTGGGCAATATCTCTGTGCCTTAGGTACCTCAACTTTAAAATAGCACTACTGGCTTACAGGAAATCTTCAATTCACATTAGCTATTGTTACTAAATTATTGCCAGTCTCATAGTCAGTCAGTTTGCCTCTTCCTCATTTTCACTACTTGCTTATTCCTCAAACTAAACTCAAGTTCTTTTCAATCTTGCCTCTGAAATGTCTTCAAAATTGATTCCTTTGTCCACTCTCTTTTCAGTATTTGAAGTAGTGTAATAATTTTCTCCTATCTTCCTGTTCTTTCCACTTTCTATTGAGTTCTTCCTTCACATGGATATCACTCTTGAAGGTATAGCAACATTTTAAGGTGGAACTCTTCAAGGCCCACACCTCCTTTTCAGAATTCATCTATCACCAGGTCTCTTCCTGAATATGCTTTCCCTATCCAAAGTAGGAAAATCTATTAAGTTCTAAAATATTCTTTGCTCTCTATCAAAATCATGTCCCTTCTCCCAGTCCTGCTCAGGCAGCACTTCTTCCTCAGAATCTGTCCAATCCCTGGATGCAAAGAACCACTCAGTCCCTCCCTGCACACTTTGTTTACTCTCCTTCTAATTCACATGTTGTATATCTCTAACAGTCACTGCTTCAGAGCATTGCAGATATTTGCTGGCTTAGATTTGTCAAACTAAAAATTACAGCACACACTCTCAAATGCAAATTTAAATGAGTTCCACCGCTTTCAACATGTATCTGTATATACTGAGTGCATTTCATATTTGATAAAAATCTATTTAAAAAGTTGGAATGGAACAAGCTTGTAAGCTCAAAATACCAAATTATCCAATGAAAAAAGACATTTCATTTTATTTGTAAATCTGGATCCTTAACATTCAACACTTAGCACAGTGTCTTTATCTGTGTATCTAACTCTTTATAAAATATTTCTCAGTTCAAAAGCGTACCTCATCCAGAAAGCCTAGTGCCTTTTCTCCTTAATTGGAATTCTTTAATATCTGCTATAGCCTACTATAATGATTGTAGATGAATGAACAATTAATGTACATGAATGGTCGTGTGCATAAATTCCTCAGCTCTGTCAGTTGTCACACTCAGGTTTCCAGCCTACCTTTACAAAGATTCACAATAGGAAACCTACCAGCATCACTTAAAATTTGTTGTAGACCAAGCCTATTTTGTTTCCTTTGTGAGTACATTAGTAGCATATGTGGAAGAGGTTTATTTTGAAAGGAGAATTACTTTTATAACTTTAGTGGGGACATAATCATAATCTGAACAGTGAAAATCCATCAATTGCAATGTCTCACTTTGGAAAATTTTCCTCATATTATATTTTTTGTTTATCATTTATAAAATTCTCTGTTCAGCTATCCTTTTCATTGGAAGAATAATAATATTTTAAAGGTGAAAAATTGTTTTCCCTAAGTGTCATGATCCAACCAAAAAAAGAGGGCCCAAGTTCATATAACCCATCAGCCATCCAGACTGGGGGGCATGACTGCCTTTTGAATGTCACCAAGAGAAAATCTAGTACTATTTGGTAAAACTACAATTGAAACTCTCAAGCAAGTAGTCTTTCAATGCAGTAACAAAGCCAGGTAGAGTGAAACAGGACTAAAATCCTAGTAAATCAGGACTGGGACAAGAGGATAACAAGTTCAAGGCCAGCCTCAGCAATGTAACAAGACACTGTTTCAAAATAAAAAGGGCTGAGGATGCATCTCAGGTAGATCACCCTGGGCCAATCACCAATATCACTCCTACCACACACAGTGCAATTTATTCTGCAGATTTCTAAATGTTAACTAGGAACCACTGGCCTTCAGTGGTTAACAAAGTATCATCCCTGAACCAAGGACATTATTAGGCACTTGAATGAAATGTTTATGCAGACCCTATCAAATATCCAATAACTCAGCAATCTTTATTTTAATACAAAATCCAGGTGCCTGGGTCCTAATTTTTAGAACCCCTGGGTACATACTTCCCAAATCACAGAGATCCTGATAATATGGAGAACAACCATGGACATGAATAATACTTATTTTTGGGATTACTGGATGAGAAATTTATCATAATTTCAATAATTCCCCAAACCTTTTCTAGGATGTCACCATGCCATATTTCAATCGTGGGCAGAATTCCCAGTAAGGTGGGAAAGGAGAGTCCACTCATTGTTTACAAATACTTGCTGAATTCCAGAGAAGCTCTGGGTCCTGACCCCAGGAACTCACTGTAGCCACATAAGTCCTTTCTGCTCTACTCATTCCCAGGGTTTTGCTGTTCTAACCTTGAGCCTTTCAGACAATAAGGCCTTTTATCACCATTTTCCAATAAGATCCTAAATCTCATTGAGCACATCATCCTTCTAAACAGAGAATGTACTTGGTATGTATAATTTTCATGAAAGATTAGGATGCCCAGGCTAAAGCTTTTTTAAACTAGATTTGTTCATTGCTAATTTTGCTAAAAATTAGTAGTTTTTGCTTCTCTGCCTAAGTTAAAATGGTTAAAAATCAATGTTTTGCTGTGTGTGACTAAAGCTTGATTTCATGTGATAGGAATAAGAGCCAGGGGAAAGAAAGAAACCCAATTTCTCCTGGGACATAGTCACATCATGATAGCTTACCCCAAATCCAGTAGTAAGCCAGAGAAGTGAAATAGTAATTAGAATCTCTTTAGCTGATCATTTTCCAATAAAAGCCTAGATCTCATTGTTTACATAATACTTCTGACACAGAGATGGTACTTGGCATGTATAATTTTGACAAGAAAACTGACCAACTCAAAAGGTAAACAGAATTGATTTTTTTAAATGCTTACCTTTTGTTAACATCTCTTTATGAATTCTTTGGTATCTTTTCATTTAGATAGTCATTGATAATTACTGATATCATCTGTACTCCAGTCAACAAGTTAGATGCTGGGAGACACTTTGGGGAATATGATACAGTTCCAGTCTTGAGGGCCCACAGTCTACTGAAGTTTGCCAAATCAGCAGGCAAAATACTAAGTGCTAAATGGTATGGGATTCAAAGAACTGGAACCAGTTTGAAATGATCCACACTGGGAACACAGGATGCAGGGTGGATGGAACAAATCTAGATTTCAGTAGGTGGAGTTTGCACTGTGTCTAACCCTTCTTCATTCCTGTTCCTAGGATCTGTCCTGCCTATACTCACATATTCAAAAAATAATAATGTGGGTTGATGAGTAATAATGTTTTGGCATCAAAGAAAAAAATTACCAATATCCACATGATACAAAGTGATACTACTACACTATTCTAGCATGTAAGTGAATAATAAATAATGCTTTCCTAATCCAGAGAGTTTGGCAAGATAGAGCAACTAAGTCTTCATTATTTTTTTAATTTATTTTTTATCTTTATAGACTGCATTTTAATTAATTGTACAGAAATGGTGTACAAATTTTTATTCCTATGATTATACATGATGCATATTCATACCATTCATATAATCATACATGGACGTAGTGTAATGAAGTTTGTCTCATTCCACCATCTTTCATACCACTGCCCCCTCAACCCTCTCATTTCCCTTTATGTAATCTAATGTTCCTCTATTCTTTTCTCACCTCCCATCCCTATTATGTATCATCATGCCCTTTCAGAGAAAACATTCACCCTTTGGTTTATTGGGATTGGCTTTTTTCACTTAGCATGATTTTCTCCAATTCCATCCATTTATCTGCAAATGCCATAATATTGTTCTTTATGGCTGAATATATTCCATTGTGTATATATACCACAGTTTCTTTATCTGTTCATCTGTTGAATGGCATCTAGGTTGGTTCTACAATCTAGCTATTGTGAATTGAGCTCCTATAAATATTGATGTGACTGCATTACTGTAGTATGCTAATGTGAACTCCTTTGGGTATAAACAGAGGTGTAGGATATTTGGGTCAAAAGGTAGGTCCATTCCAATTTTTCTGAGGACTCTATACTGCTTTCCAGAGGGGCTGTAAAAATTTGCAACTCCACCAGCAATGTATGAGTGTACTTTTTTCCCCATATCCATGCCAAAATCTATTATTGTTTGTATTCTTGAAAATAGTAATTCTTATTGGAGTAAGATGAAATCTTACAGATGTTTTAATTTGCATTTCTATAAATACTAGAGGTTTTTAACACATTTTTATATATTTATTAATCCCCTGTATATCTTCTTCTGTAAAGAGTCTGTCCAGTTCCTTGGCCCCTTTATTGATTGTTTTTTTTTTTTTTTTTTTTTACTTTTGGTGTAAATAGTGTCTTATCATTTAGAGAGACACTGATAATTGCTGGTATCATTTGTACTCCAGTCAACAAACTAGATGCTGGGAGACACCATGGGGAAAAGAATGCAGTTGCAGTCTTGAGGGCCCATAGTCTACTGAAGTTTGCCAGATCAACAGGCAAAATGCTAAGTGCTAAGTTGTGTGAATGTCAAAGAACTTCAACTAGCTTGAAATGAAACACACTGGGGATATGGGATGCAGGGTGGATGAGACGAGACTACAATCAGGCAGGGGGAGTTCACACTGTGTCTATACCTGCTTAGTTCCTTTACCTAAGATTTGGCCTGCCTAAACTCAGATACCTAAACAATAAAAACGTGGTTGGGTGATGAACAATCTTTTGGTATTAAAGAAAAAAATTTACCAATATCCACATGACAGAAGTAATTCTACTGCATTATTCTGGCATATAAGTGAATAATAATACTCTCCTAAAACAGAGGGTTCTGCAAGATAAAGCAACTAAGTCTTCATTGTTTTTTTAACTCAATGACCTGGATGTGTTTTTTTTTCTTTTTTTTTAAATCACAGAATAAGAACTTTATTATAATTTAGAAGTATTCAGGTGACTTTTGAATCCTAGCAAGAAAAATCTGTTGCTATTTTTACTTTTGAATTTATTTCAGGTAAATCAGTTCATTGAGTAACTGGATTATTATGTATTTTCTTAAGTTTTATATTTCACTAAAAATGTCCAGTTTTTATAGTCAAATTAAAATATAAACAACACTACAAGAACTAATTGTTACAATTTTTGGCAGCTGACATAAGTACACCTTTTCTGTCTCAATAAAAATGTCTACCTCTAAAAGGCAGCCCAGTCCCTATGAACAACCTTTGTAAACCAACATGTTTACCAAATATGAGGCAGAATCCACCATCTTAAGGCTCTGCAAGACTGAGAGAAAGGACATCCTTAGAAGTTCTATGTTTACAAGTTCATTTCCAAACACTCACCTGGAACAGCATGTTTGGCTCTTGCAATTTTTAGCAACTTATAAGGAAAAGAGGTATTGGTATTGAGTGGAAAACTCAAGTTTGTAGCAACTTCTATTCCAAATATCTCTTCAACTTTCTCCCCCTCCTAAATTAAAGAAAATTTTGTGTTCAGGCAAAATGGGAACTCAGAAAGGGACTCTTTCTTTCTTGTTTTAATTGTTTTTTATAGTGGACACTCTAAGTTATAAACACAGAAAGCACATATACACATTTTAAAATTAATTGTTCACATCTTGCATTACTGACCAGCCCTTTATACCTTAGAATCTGGTGTTAAAATATCCTGTCACAGCTTATTAAAAAGCTCTGAGCTGGGTTTTCCAGATTTTACTCTGAATGTGAGATTGGTGAAAATTCAGTACCCTGGCAAAGGTGAGGGATATATGGGGGTGATTCTTGTCAGGATGGATATAGAGCCAAAACTTCTGAGTCTATCAGGAGAGTGGCACACTGGCATTCCCTTTCACACAGGCAGCAGGATTCCTGGCCCACAAGCCAGAAAAAAGACAAGAAAGAGGTTTCCCTGTCTGGTAAATCTGCAGTGCTCTTATTCTAAGTAGAGGCATACTCCTAATCCCAGAGTTCAATGAAGGATTCTCAAAGTCTAAAAAGATAGTCTTCAGTCTGGCAGGGTGGTTCACATGCCTGTAATCTCAGCAATCTGGGAGGCTGAGGCAGAAGGATCACAAGATTGAGGCCAACCTCTGAGATTTACCAGGGCCCTCAGCAATTTAGAGAAATCCTTTCTCAATACTACCACTACTACTTCTATGAATAATTATAATAAAGATAACAATAATAATAATGAACAAGGAATGTAGCTCTGAAGTGCCCTGGGTTCAATGCCCAGTAACAAAAATGGGACAGTTTTCAAAAGCACAAAATAGCTACCTTTCATTCAAACAAGATCAGAAATACATTCCTATTGCTTTCTAATCTTCTACATGATAATTAAGAGTTAGAATTCAGATTTTCATTGTCTAAAATGGAACTGTCTGAACATAAGCTGCATATTGCTGTACGAGGGATAAATTCCTCAGAATCCACTGCCTTGTGAAACATGTTTGAAATGCCTTCCATAATGTATGCAAATAAACATTGTGATATAATAGCACTCACTCCTCTCATGAATCTGTGTTCTCCCTAAGTACCCTGTGGCCTTAAAGAGCTGTTTGGTTCCTTTTAAAGAAAAGTTCCTATAAATCCTGCCCTGAATTGTCTCTGGGACACTGTGAGCTTTTATAACCTATGCTTGCAGACCCAGGCAGGCAAGGCTGACCAAGAGAAAGTGCTAAAGAAAGGAGCCACAAGCAAATCCCATGCAATCACTTCCTCTACCCAGGAGGGCTTGTTTTAACAAGTGGCCATAGGAAGCTCCTGATCTTGCAGGTTGCCAGGGAAGGAAGTGCCTGGGCATTCACTTGCAAGGGAAAGGACACTCCTACCAGGATCTCACTTTTCATCTCCACTCAATTTTTGACATAGTTACTGAGTCAGTTAAAAAGCTCACATGTTGGCCAAACAAGGTGAGTTGGCCTTGTTCAGATGTGTTCACTCGGGCCTTTTCCCACAGTCCTTTGTCACAATCATGCTCTCCAATGCTTTCTTGTCTACTTCTCCTTCCCTTTGCCCATCAAAATGGCACCTCCTCAAAGGAGACTTGCCTCATCTTCCCTCAATCAGATTAGTTTTTGCTCCCTCTTTATCTTTAGGACACAGTATAATAACTTTTTTACCATTGAGCATGTTCTGCCTCATCTTATGGTAATCTGCATATTTTTCTGTTACCTTTCTGTACTCTCTAAAATGCATCAACTCATCTTCATTCCTACTGTAGTACTCAGTCCTTCAATACTTGATGGGCTGAGGTTATGCATAATTCTGGGTGTATTCCATCCCATCCCCTTACTCTTCATTCACATCTCTACTTGCAATGTCCATGTTCAAACTTGAACTCATCATCTTTCTACATCCACTGCTTCTTAAAACTCTTCATCTTCCTATCTAAGATACTATTTATCCCCTCTACAAACAAAGGCTGTGATTACAAGTATGTTTCAGGTGCCACAGACAAGGTTAAAACAAGGGATCACTGTGCTCATGACTCTCTCCACCCCCATGTCCCAGTTACCATGAACCATAATGCCATGGCTTCTGCATCTTTCCTAGAATTTTTGCTCTGGGGTATCCCCCCACTTTCATTCCTTATGTGTTCAGCTCCTATCACTTCATAGAAGGTATCTACACAGTACCTAACCCACTCCAACTGCCTCAGGTCCCTTTTCCCCATTGGTTCTACACACTGCCATCAAACTATCACCTTAAGACAGCATATTCATTCAAAAGTCACAGTTTCAAGGAGGAAAAAAAGACACAGCATCCTTTGCTTAAGTTCAAGGGTCCCCCTTAAACTGATTTTGGATACTCCCTAACTTCCCTTTGTAAGCATTACTTTGCTTGATGTATCCTGAACTCATCTAACATATACAGAGAACCACAGAATTCCAACCTACCTGTCTTTCAACCCTCATCCCACAACTTCCCTGACCACCCAGCACCTAGTTCCCTGGGCTCCCGACCCTCTCCAAGAGTGACCATATCCACTTCCATGGTTCTAACTGTACCTGACATGTTGATGACTCCCTAATTCTTCTTCAGCCCCAAACTCTCCTCTCCAGCTACAGCTGGATACTTTCACCCAATTGTCCTACAGTCTCCTCAAACTCAACATGGTTCCAAATGAACTCTTAACTCTTTACTCATGATCTTATTCTGTCCCTTCCCCTCTTCATACTCAACTTCTGGCTTTCCCCTAACCCCACGTTAGTCCCCATGTACCACTGATGGCATTCCGTGAGTCCCTCAGATCCATCTCCTCTGACCCTATCCCACATCTTCACTGGCTTTCACCTGGAATCTTATGATGACATCCTAAGTAGATCTGGCCTCCTTTTTTCAATCCATGCCTTCAGTGTGATTTCAAAAGCAGTGAAGATTTGTTGCCCCTTGGATTCTGACTATTGCCTTATCTCCTGCCACTCCCCTTCCCTTTTGATTTATCCTCCCATCTTACTGAGATTCTGCACCTACCCAATGCACAAAGCTCATTCACTTCTTTTTGTCTTGCCTGTAGCTGCTCCCTGCCCACACGCTCTCCTCATCCTGTCTACCAGAAAATTTCCTCCTAATTCTTTGATACCCACCCCCGTGCAATCACACCGCCTCAACAAAGTTCTTCCTTTAGCAAACTCCCTTCAGTGAAGTTAATGCCACCTTCTTAGTGTTCCTTGTGTGCCTCAGTGTGCCTTTGTTTTGCATCTGAGATGCTATATTAAGCAACTTAAGCTGTTACGGGTACTTACCAGGGACTGTTTATCCATGTCTTTATACCAGTTTTAAGCACAGCAGCATATTCATGATTAAGTGCTCAGTTCATACTTTCTGAGTTGAGCTAAGGTGCTTGTCTGCATGGTGTATTTGATTCTTGCCACGTGTTGTCTTACGTGTATGTGCCTTGTTGCTATGGATAGGTCCTAAGGTCATAAAAACAAACACTTGTCCTTCTGATGTCTTTTCATTTTCTGTACATATAATACTGGAATGCTACAATTCTTGAAGGCTACATCCCTTTCCTATTTCCACCTAACAAGTTAGTACAGATCATGTGTAATTAACAAATCTCAATAATGCCAAATTACTGAGGAAACTGGCCTAAAATATGCTTCTATATTACTCTCACCCCACTAACATTCAATAGCTCCAATATTCAAAACCTTTGTTTGATTTTTATTTTCTAGTATATCAAATTTATTGTGAGTCAAGCACATGCTTTACACATACAATCCCATTGACTCTGGAGGCTGAGGCAGGAGGAATGTGAGTTCAATACCTGTCTCAGCAATGTAACAAGACCCTTTCTCTAAATAAAATATAAAAATGGCCTGGGGAGGTGGATCAGGGTTAAGTGCCCCTGAGTTTAAACCCTGGTACCAAAAATTAATAAATATTTACTTTTGACTATTTCTTGGCCATGACTACTCTGATCATAATTTATTAATATTGTTTCTCCAAATCCCAGTATTAAACAATATATAACATGGGGAGACTGCAGAAAAAAAAAAAAACATGGTCTTTCTGTAGCACAATGTCAGCCAAAAGAGGCAGAGTCTTGTAAGTGACATTTGGCCCAAAAATGTAAATTTCTGTCCAAGAAAATGTCACAGCATTGTAATATGTACATATCAATCTCTTCATTGATTTATAGCATCTACTACAGTGCACATTTCCATTCTCCTCTGACCCCTTTTCTTTAGTAATATATATTAACTTAAGGAGGATGTCTTCATTTGGAATAATAAAAGCTTCAATGTTGTTAATTGGTATTTTCTCACAAATTAAATAATTTTATCAATTTTGGTATTATTGAACATTACATATTAAAAATAAAGTCATAAATTATAAATATACCTGGATTAAACATATGACATCAGAAATAGTTAATAACTTACCTAGAATAGACTGAAAGGATAATTATCTTTTGATCCTATTCCCATATTATATAAACATACAAACAAAATTTAGAAAATTCTTGAAATTATTTACAACACCTGTAAAAAGTAACAAGAAAGTGTTATAAAAAGTAGATAAAGCATTTTTATATTACATTAATATTTTGGCAACAAAAGAAAGCAAGCTTCTTGTCACTCTTTTTCACTTTAATGTACTATCTCCAGTAAATAACATTTTCTGTTTTTTAAATATGAGCAAGAGAAAAGATATATATTAAAAATATTAATTTGCTATATTTATGTCATAAGGATCACCTTTTAATATAAAAAGTGATGATGAAAATGAATAATCTGGTCTCATTTCAATTTATTGGTATATGATCACATATAAATTCAAACATGATTTCAAAATACATACCTTACTTAGAAAAAGCAATATCAAATACTAAAACCAATGGATGCTCAGGTGTGTGTATATAAAATTTATCTGCCTTAAGGAAAAATTTTCACCCAGTAATGCAGCAACTTATAGTCTATGCATTTGGATTGTCTTTCCTTTGGTGGCACATACTCAAATACTGAATGCTAACTTTAACACATGTAAGAAAAAAACAAATAAGCGCCTAAAGAAAATATGGGACTGGGGGGTGACTCAGGGATAAAGCACTTGCCTAGTATATGTGAGGCACTGGATTCCATTCTCAACACCACATATAAATAAGTGAATGCAACAATTCCATCAACATTTAAAAACTAAAAAATAAGTAAAATATAAAAGAAAACAAATTAAAAATAATTCCAACACAATGTCAAGGAAATATCACAGCACTGTATTTTTTGTTTTCCAACATTCATATTCATTTCATTTTATACATAAAAAATGATAAATTCATGACTTTCAGTAAATATACAAATACTTTAAATAACTTTCTAGCTCCTTGTTTGAAGTCATCGAGTAATAAACTTGTTGCACATTATACATTTTATATGGCTCCATTTTTTAAGTAGTAAAGCTGCTTAAGTTTAAATCCAATTTTGATTGGACTTTCTAATTTACCACTGTTAATAAAGAGCAATGTCTGGGAATGTACTTCCCATTGCTCTGGGACTTATAATTTATATGGGCCAATCTACTGAATGTACCACCACAAGCCATATAGGAGAAGATATTATTTATTAAGACATAATAAAGTTTGTACAAAAGGAAAACCATCCCAGTAGCATACCAACTCAGCACCAGAGAAATCATGGGCATTTTGCAGCATACGTAACCAAAGAAAGCAGTCTTGTCACCTTTGAGTTCTTCTCATCTCTCTTAAATACACTGGAGTGAACACATAAAGTTGTTGTTTGAAGCCACTGGGCTCAGTGCCATCAGTACGTTTGGTCTCCAGACCTGGATCTGACAAGGAGCCAGGCCTTGAGAGCAGAAACCAGATGTCTTTAAGTTTTTTTTAATGTTCTCAGGCAGTGAGCTCCTCTGTCCTTGAACAGGGGCACAGCCAGACCACTAAGTTTCTCATGCAATTCGTTTACTCCTTGCCCTCATTTCACTTTTTGAAAGCACTCTTAAACAAGACTCCATTTTTCTCTACAAGCAAGCATTAGAATTGAACTAATTTTTCAGCATTCCATCCCAGTGGAGGCACTGAACATAGTGGTCTGAATGCTAAATTGGGATCTCAGTATCACTACAGTGGTAGGAGCCTGGAGACAATTATTTAACCTAAGGTCTGTATTCCATTATGTGAAAACAGTTATAATACCTATATGATAGACTTTTTGTGAAGATTTAGGAAAGCAATATAGTACCTAGCAGAGGATGTCATTAATGTTAATTTCTTTCACATAGTTTATGCTATACACAATGTTTAAGTGACCCCCAAATTTCTATGTTGAGGTTCTAATCTCCCAGGGTGATAATTATTGATGTGAGTCTCTGGAAGTTAATTAGGTTTAGGTAAGGTATTGTAGGCAGGAAACCATAACAAAATTTGTGACAATTTAAGTGGGAAACAGTTTTCCCTGTCTCTCATATCTCCCCTGCAAACACAGGCACAAGAGGAAAGTTCAGGAGACCACACATCAGGAAGGCAGCTCTCTACAAAGCAGGAAACAGGCTCTCACCAGAACTCTAAGATGGCACCCTCATATCAAACTTCTGGACTCCAGATCTCTGAGAAAATACCTGTTTATTTTTTAAGTATGGTATAGTGTTATGGCAGCTTGATAGACTAGGCTAGATTATGTTTAAAAATATCTTTTTAAAAAGAGACTTTGAAAAGCAAGATAAATTTTTTTATCATCCCAATATGACATGGTTTAACAAATCTATCACCTCAAATACGGTATCCACTACCATAAGTTACTGAAGAACACAAAAACAGCATTATTAGATTTACTGGTAGATGTCTGTTGATTTTCCAATTTGACCAACAAGGAAAGAAAATGGGATAGGAATAGAAAGTTATACTCATTAGATTTTTCTGGCCTTGACAATTATTCTTTCCAGATCAACATTTCAGACATCAAAAGTAAACACTGACTATACTGTGAGGAAAATAATGAGAAAGACTCTACTAATGACAATAAAAATTCTTAAAAGTTAGTCCAATTCCACCTTCTCTCCACTAGTACAAAAAAAAGGCAACATTACATATTGAATGCTAATGAAATGTACAAAGTTTTCTGGTATAGGCAGGTTTTACTTCACAAATGCTATATAAAGCACATATTAAATGCCATAAATTTGTTTCTCGTATTCAGCATTTAAAATGCAAAATGCCATCATTGTTTTATAACAAGTATTCTAAATAACTATTTTTCTATTTAAAAGGTCCAACTAAATTGCTTACTTAAAATTCAAAAGAGCCTAAAATTATTCCTCCTTTCCAGGTAGAAAAGGAGTGAGAATTTATAAAATACATTTAAAAAAAATACTAGAAAACATTTTTATAATTTGATTTTAACATGTAAGAGCTTTTTCTCCAATGAATAAACAAATTAATAATTATCACTCTGGAAGTATAAAAGTTATGTAGAAAATGCCAGGACATGATACCACAATTATATAAAGATTAGGAAAAACAAATATGTGTTTAAAATATAGCATTATGAATATCCAGCACTATTACACACTAACAAAATGTGCAAAAATAGAGTTCAAAGATAGTTTTCTAATATCAAGGGACATCATTATGTTCACTTTTGAATCATTTCCTCTGTTGCCATTATAGTTCTACATTCACAGTAAAATATTGCAATATTTTTGAGTTAGTTCTACTTCATCAATAGAGGGAATGAAGGAAAATATTATTACTAAAAATAAGGGAAAAAAGTTCTGACACAGCAAAGCAAATGATTTTATACACCTCCTCTTGCCACCAAAATTGTAGGATTGAACCAGTATCTGAAAATTAAGCACATCTACACACATATATAAAAATCTGCTTAATCAACACAAAAATTAAGCACATCTACACACATATATAAAAATCTGCTTAATCCTCTGTTACAGAGTAAAAAGAACTATTACTTTCTATATTTTATAAATTAATGACTTAGAGTAGCTTAGGTGGTATACAGGGTTATCACACACATTGAATCAATTATTCTAATTTCATCTTTCCTTACTGTGTATATTTCTTTTTTCTTCTGGTAAACAGAACATAGGACAGTCTACACTATTTTAACTATTTAAAACTGATAGTTACTTTGTTGGGCGTGAACCAAGGAGTAGAGTGAATTATGCACTTTATAATAGCTTATTTCAGTCATAGGCAAATTAAAATAGTAACAAGACTTTTATTTTACATTTATTTTTTTCTAAGTATAAAAGTAATGTGAAAATTTGTAAAATTACAGAGAAAGAATATAGTGGTCTATAAATTCTACCATCCAGAAGTCTTCCTTCTCTTTTTGGTATATTTCCTTACAGTGATGTAAATTTTGGTAATCTAAGCAAGCACTAATAAACAGAAAAGAAAGAGAAAAGATTAATGGATACTTAGTATGGCCTTTTTATGTGTTGTAAATATATACATATATATCATTCATGATTATGAATATGATCAATTTCATAAAAGACTCAGGATGGGATAGAAGCCCCATAATTCAGAGACAGGTCCCTGAACAGAAATCTATTAATTTTCATGTTGTCAATAGTTCTGTGGCAGCAAGATCTGAAAGAGTGATGCCAATATCAATGTCCCTACCTTAAACAGGTATTTCTTTGATAATCTTTCCATTCATATAGCAATAATGTTCTTGTCATTATAAAATAAGCAATGAATTATATTTGCCTAATAAATTTAAAGTCAAATAATTTTAAATTCAAAGATTAATTTTTTTGAAGCACAGCATTTAAACCCTTAGTGCTTCTGGCCTATAAGATGGTTTGCCAGATAAAAGTATAATACCTTTACATTCCCAAATTGTCTCTCATAATGTTAAAAAATAAAAACAGAATGTGTCTTAGATATAGTCACATTTCTTCTTTTGTTCCAACTGAAATGACTTTATTAACAAAGTAACACCCCAATGTTAAGTCAAATCCTCAGACTCAAAAGAACAAAAACAAAGGATATTACCACTAGCAATTCCTTTTTCTGAAAATTTAGTCTTCAGTCATATTTCTAGCTTTGAGAAAGATTTTAGATCAACTCAAGGCATCAGAAGTCATAAAATTCCATTCATTTTCTTCTGTCCAATGTGTTAACAAAGTCAATCTAAAACATGGTAACTCAAATTTGTTTCTCTGATCATCTTGCATAAAGCTTTTCTAAAGAAATTCTTCACAACAGAATGAAAATAAACCCATATCTCTCACCATGCACGAAACTAAACTCAAAATGGATTAAGGATCTCAGAATCAGACCAGAGACCTTGCATCTTATAGAAGAAAAAGTAGGTCCAGAGCTTCAACATGTCGGCTTAGGACCAGACTTCCTTAACAGGACTCCCATAGCACAAGAAATAAAAGCAAGAATTAATAACTGGGATATATTCAAACTAAAAAGCTTTCTCTCAGCAAAGGAAACTATCAGCAATGCAAAGAAAGAGCCTACAGAGTGGGAAAAAATCTTTGCCAATCATACTTCAGATAGAGCACTAATCTCCAGAATCTATAAAGAACTCAAAAAACTCTACACCAAGAATGCAAACAATCCAATTGACAAATGGGCTAAGGAAATGAAGACACTTCACAGAAGAAGATCTACAAGCAATCAACAAACATATGGAAAAATGTTCAACATCTCTAGTAATAAGAGAAATGCAAATCAAAACCACCCTAAGATTCCATCTCACCCCAATTAGAATGGTGATTATCAAGAGTACAAGCAACAACAGGTGTTGGCAAGGATGTGGGGAGAAAGGTACACTCATACATTGCTGGTGGGCTGCAAATTAGTGCAGCCACTCTGGAAAGCAGTGTGGAGAGTCCTTAGAAAACTTGGAATGGAACCACCATTTGACCCAGCTATCCCACTCCTCGGCTTATACCCAAAGGACTTAAAAGCAGAATACTTCAAAGATGCAGCCACATCAATGTTCATAGCTGCTCAGTTCACAATAGCCAGATTGTGGAACCAACCAAGATGTCCTTCAATTGATGAATGGATAAAGAAACTGTGGTATATATATACAATGGAATATTACTCAGCCATAAAGAATGATAAAATTATGGCATTTGCAGGCAAATGGATGAAACTGGAGAACATCATGCTAAGTGAGATAAGCCAATCTCAAAAAACCAAAGGATGAATGATATCGCTAATAAGTGGATGATGACACATAAAAAAAAATGGGGGGTGGGAGGGTTTAGTGTTAGGGTTGGAGCTAGGGTTAGGGAGGGGGGCAAGAATGGAGGAAGGAAGGACTGTATAGAGGTTAAAGAGGGGTGGAAGGGGTGTGGGAAGGGAAAATATAACAGAATAAATCAAACAACATTACCCTATGTAAATTTATGATTACATAAATGGTATGCCTTTAGCCATGTACAAACAGAGAAACAACATGTATCCCATTTGTTTACAATAATAAAAAAAAGAAATTCTTCAACAAACACACCCCCTCAAAAAAGTAATGTAAATATTGAAGAGAGAATTATCCATCATTAAGTTAAACATTTCCTGATAAATGACAGAAGGTCTAGCTGACTATGCTTTGCTGAGCCTAGAAATGACCAAGACTCAAAACAAAATCTGCTATTTCTGTGTCTAGATAATTAAGACACAGGCTAAGGTGATGGAAACATAACTATTGATGTGTCTTCAGTGGACATATTCACGTAAGAGAGGCGCCATGTGTTTCAACTAAATGTTTTTGCCATTTTTGCAGAAGTAAAGCTAATTTTTAGGCCATGGGACATTCTAGGTCCCAGAAATGAAAGAAAAAAGGGGAAGAGAGGAATTTAAAGTAGTTCATGGTCAGAATCAACTCAGACATCCTGTTGTTAGCAAAGGTTCCTCAAGCTGAAGGCAAAATACTGCTTACCCAAAATAGGAGTGTGTGAAAAGTAGGGGAGGAGAGAGGGAAGCCACAGGAGAGTCTATGTGGTAGTGTGGGGGTGATTGGAGAGAAAGAACCTGGAGCTATCCAGTGCCTTTGGGGAGCAAAGGAATAGGGCCCAAAGACAGCCAAAACAATGACTGTGACCACACAATGCTTTGCAACCCTTTCCCTGGTTTTTTCACTGTCCCACGTTTCCTCCACCTCTGCTCCTGACTGACACTCGGGGTGTGACCCACCAGCAGGAGGTTGCCCTGGTTTTGGCCTTCGCCTGCTTCCTACACTAGGACTCCTCCTACTCCTTCTGCTCCTCCTATCCTCCGTGCAGGGCCCAGGCCTCTCCAAAAAGCTGGAAGGCCCCTGGCCACCACCTCCTTACCCACATCCTGTGAACATGTGCCCCTTCCTTCCTTGAAGGAGGTGACAGAATAGGGCAATCGGTGTTCCCCAGGCCCACTCCCACTGAAAAGAACTCAGTGTCTCAGGGGGCCTTCCACCACTTCCCCTCTGCCTCACAGAAAGATTGGCCTCCCCTAGATACCAAAAGTGCAGCAAGCATGGGAGCTGGTGGCCAGAGCTGACCCCCAGAAGGAGTGGGAAAGACATCCACACACACCCTACCCAACCCATGGAAATGCCTGGGTGATCTGGGATCCATGTCTGACCCAACTGGTGACTGGCATGGGAGCTCCAGTGCTGCACCTCTGCCCTACACTTTCCACCAGGCCTGAGCCCCTGGTCCCCGCCCATGCCTCCTTCCCATGTACCCTCTGGCTGGGGGCAGTAGGCACAGCGGACAGCACTGCCCACTCACCAGCACATTCAGGGATGCATCCAAGGCAAGATGCAATGCCTGGTTGAGGCTGCTGTCCAGGCACAGCCTCCTCCTTCTCCTACACTGTGCTCTGGATGTGCAAAACTGAAGGGACCACGGGGGCAGCGGTGGCTTGCTGCATGTTTGTTGCCTTCTCCCCAAGGCGTCTGATGGACACCTCCACATTTTCCCAGAGTACAGTGAGTCAGTGACAGAATAGGCTTCTTTTGAAATGGTCCAATCAGCGGCCCTAGTGCAATCCCCAGTTTAAATTAAAACAAAACAAAAAAAAACTGTCCAATGTAAAATCAATTTTGTTTTCTATCTTTGCACAATGGTATGCATGTGCAGTCTCTGTTATGTGAATGGTGGAGGCAGGAGGATCCCAAGTTCCAGTCCAGCCTATGCAATGTGGTGAGATCCCATCTCAAAATAAATAAAGGACTGAAGATGTAGCTCCATGGTAGTTGAAATCAATCCCTAGTTCTGCAAAGAATAATAACCATAAAATAATAAAAATAACAAAATAATAATTGCAACAACAGAATTTGTATCAATACAAAACATAAAATTCACAGTTCCAGAATCCAAAGGAAATTATCAGGAATGTCAAAACATCAGGAAAATATGTATAAAAAGAGTAAAATAACTCCAGAAAAAGTGACCCAGAAATATCTAAGAGAACTAATAAAGACACTAAACAATTATTAAAATATACATTTTATATGTTCAAGATAGTAGAGAATGTAATGACCTCCTTATGTTAAAAATCAAATATAAAAATAAACCTCAAAAGACAAAAATATAGTGTGTGCTGTGTGTGTCATTAATAGTTGACTAGATATCACAGAAAGAAACTTTAACCTGAAATAGAGAAACACTGCAAAAAATGATGAGTAGGGAAAACATTCTTATGTAGAATGAAAGATAAACTATAAAAAGAGACTAAAAATAAAAATTTATGACATTTAAAGACATTCTAAAGGAAATGCAAACACAAACCACACACAATGACAAAATATGTACAAACAATACATTTATACATGACAGGTGTAGAACCTTCAAAGTTCAAGAAGGAATAATCCATTTAGTGTACACTTTTTAAATTGACAAAATATTGGAATAGAAAAATCAAAGAAAATATAAAAATGCAAATAAAGGATTAAAAGACATTCAATATTGTTAGACACCAGAGAAATGCATATTAGAAATAAAATAATATGCCAATACAAAACTATAATAATTAGTCCAAAATTTCCAGAAAAGTAACTGGTTTATGATTTTGGAAAAGTTATTTGAACCATGTTTTTGTGTTATACACAAAGTACTAGTGTATTTATTCTCATTCTATAGAGTTGTGCATGAGTCAGACACACAAAAAATACATACTGGTTAAAAATATAAGGTAACGATGATGATGATAGTAATGGTGATGATCATTGTTACTCTGATGTCTGACAAGTAGTGCTGAATAATTATTCAGTGAAAAACTTTAGATATTATTATTAGGTAATAGGATAAAAACTATTACAGAATTTATTTTTTCAATATCTGCAATAAATAATATGTAACTATAAGTTAAATTCCAATTAAATTAAGAAGTTTAAATTTTCACTATTGATAATAATTGAAGAGACCCCCCCCTCTTTTTTGGAGCTTTTATTAGAGAAAATTGAACGTGGTACATCTGTCTTTTGAAATATATATAAAAACATGAATGGATTCTCCACTCAAAAAATATGATTGAGCAATATATCTGCACATTCCCTACAAGACACTCATGCCAACTTAAAGATGCACAAAGTTGGAAAGTGACAGTATAGAGAAAAATATTCCATGAAATTTGAAACCTAACCAAACAAAAATGCAAGGTAATTTGTCGTGTCCCTCGCCCGCAAGAAAGCACGAGACAGGAATCTTCCTTCAGCAGTTTAATCAGGACCTTAATATTATAAAACCATGGTTTTTCTTCTTCTTCCTCTTGAGCCGAATTCATACACTTTTATACTCTTGCAATAGCCAATCTACTCCTGCCACTTGGCCTATGTTCATAGGTGCTCCCACTTGCAACAGTTGGCTTAACCAAATATGGGCTTGTTACCTAGAAAGCACTTCAGGAAACCAGTGCCATCTTATCATGGTGGTGAGGCGGCTCGCCACAGCTCCCCCTTCTTTATTTTATGAACACAGGTGAAGGTAGAGGCCCTATCCTACTGTGCAAAAGTGGCAAATAGTGAACATTAGTCCCAGAGTGGCGCCTTCTCCGGGCCTGATATCACCTAAGCCAATGCCTTTTTTCATAGGGTGGGATGTGGACATCAAACCCACATGCAATAGGGCATGCCTTCCTTGAGGTTCAAAAATAAAACTCTCAAGTGCAGTGCTTTGCCTCGCATCCTGTGTCCATGAAGACGTAGTGGTATGGAAAACCATACTAGGGGGAGCTTATCCAGCTTATGCAACTGCAAAGGCCTGAGGTAGGAAAACACATCACCCTACTTGCCAATGCTGCACAATACAGGGGCACCATAATGAACACAAGGCATACAGTAACAGTTCTCTCCTCCAACATCATTGTTATAGCTCAAGATCAAAAGTGGAAGTTACAAGACAATTGAAGCCTTAATTAGTACAAGAAATCCCTAGGATGTAAATTCACAGTCCTCAAAGAAAGGTACATATTAATTACAGCAGTACCCTGCAGACACCTAGTGTAAATGATAATTTTAACTCTAACAGAGATATACTAAAAGTCACTTATTCCCGTGCCAGATTAGCCAACCACACAGAAGGTGACACCCCTTGTTCAATGGCTAACACAGCTTGAATTAACACCGCCTTTTTACGTTCTTGAAGCACTCTTAGCTTGCAAATAAACCAAAGGCAAAGGCAAATACCTGCAAAACAAATACATTCAAAGATCCCCACATTAACCCATTCTTTAAAATAACTAAAGGCAGAGGTGAGCCAGCTAGAGAACTGACTCAAAGTAACAGGCTGAACACGAGTGTCATTTAAAATCGCAATCTGCAATAATTGTTGAGTCATCATCTTTTCAGCTTCTAGGGACCAATTGCCTGCAAGAAAGGCGGAAATCAAGTGGCTTAGATTTTTTGCTTCTTCATATCTTACTGGAGTTATACACATGTGTTTATGATTCCCAATGCATCCAACTTGTGCAATGTTGAAAAGTTCATCCAACTGTACTTGCAGTAAATCTATCCTTTGATTCGCCGCCAAGATCCCTGATAGGACATGTCTGTTGACACGGTCCTGGGATTCCAGTACCTGTGCAGTTTGCTGTATGACTTGATTAATGGTTTGTGCTGTTTGAACTTGATTGGTCATGGCTAGAGCAGCGGTAGTGGCTGCAGCAGCAGAGACAGCAATAGCAGTTGTTATGGCTGCGGTAATGCCAATGTCTCTCTTTTCTCTGAAGAGGTGCACCACCAGAAAATTATCTGGATTGACCTCCACTGGGACAGGTACAAAGGTGGGTACCTTTACAATCACAGCAACAGATTCACTACCGTTCCAACACTCTGAAAGCAGGCAGGTAATATTGTCATTAGAACAATTTAAAATCATTTCTGAACTGTTTGATAATAGAAATAGAAAAAGGGGGGGGCAGGCGGCGAACAAGGTCTGTCAGCCGCAGAATTATCATGTGCATCCAAAGTTAAAAAAGTAATGGTAAAAAGAGCCAAAGACAAACGCTCTTTAGGAGTATGGCTTGCTCCTATTCCCCCTTTTTGTCTTTGCAAAAGTTCTTTAATCGTTTTATGAGCTCTCTCCACGATTCCCTGACCTTGGGAGTTGTAAGGTAAGCCATGAGTCAGTTGCACTCCCATAGTGGAGCAGAAAGAGGTGAATTGTTGACCAGTGTACGCCGGCCCATTATCTGTCTTTAAGGAGCATGGAAGGCCCCAGGCAGCCCAAGCCTCTAGGCAATGGGAGATGACATGATGGCCTTTTTTCCTGCTAAAGCAGAGGCATGCATAACTCCAGAGAAAGTATCTTTTGAGACATGAACATATATTAGGGAACCAAACTCTGTAATATGAGTTACATCCATTTGCCAAATCGTAAGAGGTCGCAAGCCTTGGGGGTTAACACCAAGAGAAGGGAGATGATGAAATGGAACACAATGAGAACAGTCTATGACAATCTGTCTCGCTTCTGCTCGAGGAATAGAGAAGTGCTTGCGAAGTGTTTGGGAGTTAACATGAAACTTATTATGAAAGTCTCGAGCACTGTTAAGAGAAGAAAGAAACCAAATTGTGCAGGTAGCGGTATCTGTCCTTGTGTTTCCTTCAATAATAGGTCCAGGGAGAGCCGTATGAGCTCTTATATGTACAGGATAAAAGGGTGTAGAATGGCCCAAAATCAAATTTTGTAACTGAGTAAATAAAGATGAAACTTTGTTGTTAGGATTGATGGCACCTACAGTTTCCAACACCTTAAGTGCTCCTTAGAGAAGTCCTCTTATTCCCTGGGTTCAGGCTGACTGAGGGCAAAAGATCCAAATACTGGTCTATCTTGCCTTCTGTATTTAATTCCAATCTCAAAGTTTGATCTTAATCATCCAGCAAGCCAGTCTCACCAGTCATAAAGTAAGAGTACTGGGCTTTAACTTTAATGTCCATAACTTTACAGTTATTCACTCTTTTATCTAACTGGAGTCTGCATAAGTTGTGGAAGTTACCACTATTTGTTAGGTGATGTCTTATTATCACAAGTTACCTAGGTTGCGTGTTCTTGAAGCAGCTACTTCTGGAAAATATTAATAGGTAACAGTTTTACAAAATGAAATAAGTAAGAGTAAAAATATATTTTGCTTGTATAATAGCTATTTTGAATTTTGACTGAGAACCACATTATATTTTTTATTTGAGATCATAGTAATTTTACAACAAAAAAACCAATCTTTTGTTTATAACTTTAAATAAGCTGAAGTCTGACTTATTTTGGAGTCACTCTAACATGCAGTAAGGTGGGAGGCAGAGCCTTATCTCAGGTAAGGCGTGGCTCCTTACAAATCTTAAGTGTTCTAATTTTAATGTTGATCTTTGTTTCTTCCTTAAATATCATTAAGTAGTCTATATATACTCTTTTTGAGTCTATATAAACTTTATAATTAACACAAAATAACATTGTATCTAAAACATGAATCAAAGAAAGGCCGAGAGAGCTTTTAACTCTCCCTTCGTGTGATAAAGTGGCAAAATACCTCCATGTTTTACAAAATCAACCTTCAAACAAGTCAGACTCTAACTTTTATAAATACATCTATATTTGAAGTTTTTTATCTCAATGTAAAAAGTAACAAATCCTACACGTACCCCATTGATAACAGGTCCTATAATAGAGCATTAAATGATAGAAATAAATCCCTAATTAAAATTTACTTTTTATAAGTTTAAGATTACCATTACAGACAAGTTTAGTCTGGAGAATAGCAGAGCTTAATAAATTCCTTGCTTTAAAACTTGTGTACCTGAAAAATATGAACACATTTCATATACAACTAGAAACTATTTTACAATTACCTTGACATTTTTTGTTACCAAATTTAGTTTCTTAAGAAAAATGTAGACTCTGTAACAGTACAATACTTTAACAGTTGTTTAACCATAATTGTATACACCCCAATTTTTAAGACTAATTGTTCTAAAGAATAAAATTTAATAGACACAAAGTTAAGAGTAAATTAGTGTTTCTAAGAAATCCTTGCCATTTTACCATGTCATTTTACCATGTAGATTAAACTTTGGTTTATATCAGAATATTAGTATTTTACCTTAGGAAAAACCTTTAATAGCTTTAGCTGTCTCACAGACATACAACCAACTTAGTTTCACACAAACATGTTGAAACTTGCCCTTTACTTACATAGACATTCTTAGCACTTACTTAGACCCTCATGTATTTCATCACATAAGCACTTTCTTACCCAGAAACATTTTTTTTCTTTTACTAAATATATTTTCATACTTAGACCCTTTTATTTTTTCTTTCCTATCTGTTGACCCCTTTTTGTTCACATTTTGAAACAACTCTTATGAAATTACTGAATTTAGATAAATTGCTCTATTTTAACAAGATAAAATACTTTGTTGTTTATAGTACTCTAACTGAAACACAGTTGAAACCTTTAGAACCCTTTGTATATAGAATTGTACTTGTTAAGACATAACATTTAGTAACCTTGTTTTTAGTTTAGTGATGACACAAAGCAAGTTTAAACCCTTTTTATTTACCAACCTATGAAAACACCAATAATGTTTAAGTATGATACTCCATGGAATTTAAGGAGTTAAGAGTACTTGATGTTATTTAACAATTAGCATTTTAACTTTGTAAATTAATCAGATGTCTCTACAAACACATTTAAGTAATCCCATATATGTTAACTCTAATTTACTTATTCTGTAAAAACCAAGAAAGCAGGCAGGTGTCCTGAACAGTATTTGCTGTCTCTTTCCTGTTGAAGAAAAGTCCTAGAAACAATTGATATTAGACATTGTTTAACATCAACATTCCATTAGTTTGACCACCTAGAGACTTGCAAATTATTTTTAAAGACATTTCACTTTTATTAGTTTACTCAATTTAAATTGAACCCTTTCAAATCACGTGAATAAAAGTATTTGGATCCATTTTTAAATTTTAATTTTAGGAGTGCTCAGTTTTGATACAGACAAAACATGACACCAGACAGCACGACATAGAAATAACACAAAATCAAAGGCCTTGTAACTTTATAGGTGAATCTCCATTGCAATGTAACAGATGTTCAAAAACTTTAGTTGAATAAAAAATAGAACTGATCAAAAAGAAAAAAAATCATTAACCTAGGTATGCAAGATCAAAATTATGAGCTCAAAAATACAGCATTAAAGAAAAACAAAACAAAACAAGAATCCTGGAAAATGAGTTAATTCTGTGTAGCAGTCCAGAAGTTTAAAACAGACACCCTTTTGTTTTCTTTTTCTTATCTTCAGGTTACCCCCCTTTCCCGCTGAGACTGTTGCAGTTTCCAATGCAGGCTTCAGCAAGGCCAGGCAGGGGGGAGGGAGGATCACCCAGGACTTTTTAACCCTTTTTCTTCCTGGTTGAGTAATCAGGTTAATAGCATTTTTGCATTCTCTTGTACATTGTTCATATACTAATTGTTTAATTAAAGGCATAGCTACATCAGCATTCCCGAAGATCTTCCCTGCTGCATTTACCATTCTAGCCACGAAATCTGAAAAAGCTTCTGTGGGGCCTTGGACAATTTTTGTTAAGTTACCTTGCACCTCTCCTTTATTAGGAAGTGCTTTCCAGGCAACAATGCAGATCTTATTAATTTGTTCATAAACCTCTAATGGAAAGCCTGTTTGCTGATTGGCAAATCTACCCTGCCCCAGAAGTATATCCACATCCCAGGCAGGTTTGCCCATAGCTTGGTTGTGTGCAGCCTGTTCATTGGCCCCCTCTAACACAAAGGCTCTCCAGTCTAAATATTTACCTGGGGAAACACAAGCTTTCACTAAACTGGCCCACTCCGAGGGGGTCATGCAGAATCTATTGAGCCCCTCTATTTGGGCGATAGTAAAAGCAGCATCCACACCATAAGTGCGGACAGATTCTGCTATATTCTTTATCATTTTAAATTCTATGGGTTCCTGATATTTTCCCCCCTTATTGTCATGGAATACAGGACAGGCAAACCCCAGCTCTACATGGGCAACCCTCCAAGCTGCAGAGTTAAAAGTTCTACCCGTGCTCGGAACCCCTCCCACATACGGGGGAGGATCATAGGCTAGAGCTGGCTTCTGTTCTTCCTCATAGTCCTTCTGTCTAAAATCTTTTTGCCTCTTAGTTCCCCCTTCTTTTATCTTCACCTTCCATAAGTGCTGTGTTAGCTCTTTTACTTTTTCATCACCGTCTGATTCTGACTCCCCTGTATCTTCTGGTGTTCTAAGGGCTTTTAAATCTGGGTACAGTCTCCTCTTTGGAATAGTTCCATAAACCTGCTCTCCTGCACTATGTTTCACTCCTTTCTCCAATTGTCCCTGCTCCTGAAGGAAATCCAAATCTTTTCCCAACTTATCCCAGCTGGCAGGAGTCAAGCTTCCGGAGACAGCAAACCATGGGGCTGCTTTATCAATTCTTACAAGGAATGTTTTTAAAGTACTCCATTTGACCTTGAGCTCCTTGGAGCGCAACAAAAAATCTAAAGGCTGTACTAATGAACTAGATGGAGAATTGCCCATAATGAAAGCAGCATTCAGAGCAAGCAGAATGAAAGCGAAAACAAAATATATTTCTTTGTTGACCGAGTACACAAAGTCGGTTGAATTTATCTTTGCTGACCGACTACACAAAGTCGGTTGAATTTATCTTTGCTGACCGACTACACAAAGTCGGTTGAATTTATCTTTGCTGACCGACTACACAAAGTCGGTTAAATCCTAGTCCACAGACCCCACTTACATGTGGTACTTACCGGTGCACCCTCTGACCACTGAAAGTTCTGATTCCCGGGTCTCGGTACCACTTGTCGTGTCCCTCGCCCGCAAGAAAGCACGACACAGGAATCTTCCTTCAGTAGTTTAATCAGGACCTTAATATTATAAAACCATGGTTTTTCTTCTTCTTCCTCCTGAGTCGAATTCATACACTTTTATACTCTTGCAATAGCCAATCTACTCCTGCCACTTGGCCTATGTTCATAGGTGCTCCCACTTGCAACAGTTGGCTTAACCAAATATGGGCTTGTTTACCTAGAAAGCACTTCAGGAAACCAGTGCCATCTTATCATGGTGGTGAGGCAGCTCGCCACAGTAATTGCTATGTATAAATCAGAAAAAAGCTTCAAGTCAATCATGATATAAAAAGACAAAGATGGTAAATGTAGACTGATGAAGGAATCAATGTATCTGAAGAATTTAATGATAAATATATATAAGCTCTTGCCATTACAGCACTTAAATATGTAATCACATATTGGTAAATCTGACGAGAGAGCTTGGTTGTATTCCGGTGTACGAGGAGATTAAAATAACCCACATTCAACAATGCTCCATAAGGAAATATTCAAAATAATTGCATGCCCAAGAAATGTACTATAGAATAAATACCTTAATGTCTATGTACATAAGATGCTCTTATCCTTGGAAACAATTTTCAAAATCAAAACATAAATTTTCCTCTATTGAAAGATCATAAATTGCTGATATATACTACTAGTATGTCCTATTTTCAGTAAATTAAATTATGGTAGAATAAAATTGATTATAAAATTAGAGAAGATTTTATTTGAATTGAAAAAATATATATCTGAATATGACATGATTATACTTAAAATATTATATTTAATCTCTCATAGCAAATAGAATAGGAAAAGATGAATTAAAATAAGATACAGCTTGTAAGAAATACTACTGAATAATGGATAACATTAGTGAATGCTAATTTAAAGAAAGTATTCTTGGGTATGGGGCTATGACTCAGTGGAAGAGCACTTGCCTTGCATGTGTTAGGCCCTGACTTCAATCCTCGGCACCACATAAGAATAAATAAATAGGCGATCCAAGATGGCGGCCTAGAGGGAGACTGCACCCCCGTCGCTCCAGAACCCAGGAGTTAAGAAGGGGAGGCATTGAGAGACTCGGACTGAAATAGAGCCACGGGTGAGTCTGCCCACTGGGTAAAGCTTGGCCCGGGGGCAGGCCCAGATAGAGGTGGCTTATTGGAGCCGGGCAGGGCAGCTAGAGTCATCCACAGGCAGCCCTGCGCACTCCGGCGGTGGGCCCCGCCCACACAGCCAGCTTCTCCAGGTTCTCGGAACGGAACTGGCCCGCTAGTGAGAGCCTGTCTGAACAGAGCAGGCTCCGAGTCCCGGAGCCGCTGCAGTGCAGTGTACTCCTGCAAAGAACCAGCGGAGAGCCTCGATCTGCAATCAGCCTCAGGGATAAGGGCAGGGCAGCCGGAGACCTCTTCAGGCGGCTCTGCCCACTCCGGCTGCGGGCTCTCTTCACGGGGCGATCCAAGATGGTGGCCTAGAGGGAGACTGCACCCCCAGTCGCTCCAGAACCCAGGAGTTAAGAAGGGGAGGCATTGAGAGACTCGGACTGAAGTGGAGCCACGGGTGAGTCTGCCCACTGGGTAAAGCTCAGCCCGGGTGGCAGGCCCAGATAGAGGTGGCTTATCGGAGCCGGGCAGGGCAGCTAGAGTCATCCACAGGCAGTCCTGCCACTCTGGCGGTGGGCCCCGCCCACACAGCCAGCTTCTCCAGGTTCTCGAAACGGAACTGGCCCGCTGGTGAGAGCCTTTCTGACCAGAACAAGCTCCGAGTCCCGGAGCCAGTGCAGCTCAGCATACTCTGGCACGCAAGCAGATTCAGGGTCCAGACAGGGCAGCCAGAGACTTCCCCAAGTAGTCTGGACGCCTGCGGTGGGAGGTGCCATTCAAGGCTAGCCTCTCGGAGCTGACTGACCAGTGAGAGACTTTCTACATAGAACCAGCCACAAGCCCCCGAACCAACGGAGAGCCTCGATCCGCAAACAGCCTCTGGGATCAGGGCAGGGCAGCCAGACACCTCTTCAGGTGGCTCTGCCCACTCCAGCTGCAGGCTCTCTTCTTGGGGCGATCCAAGATGGCGGCCTAGAGGGAGACTGCACCCCCTGTCGCTCCAGAACCCAGGAGTTAAGAAGGGGAGGCATTGAGAGACTGGGAGTGAAATAGAGCCACAGGTGAGTCTGCCCACTGGGTAAAGCTCGGCCTGGGTGGCAGGCCCAGATAGAGGTGGCTTATCGGAGCCAGGCAGGGCAGCTAGAGTCTTCCCAAGGTAGCCTTCCACACTCCGGCAGTGAGCTCCTCCCACACGGCCAGCTGCACGGTGCAGGCCCACAGTGAGAGCATTTCAGCACAGAGCCAGTTCCAAATCGTGGAACCAGTAGGGGGCTAGGGGCAGTTTTCTTCAGATACGCTGCTTTATCAGATTCCTCCAAGACATCAGGCTACTGAAGGTTGGGAGGTGATACACTGGAAATCTACCGGGACACTATAAGCCAATAGCGGAAAACTGCAATATCTCAGGGTCCCACTGACAACTGACCAATATGAGAAAACAAGGGAAGAAAATGTCCCAAACAAACCTAGATACTACATCAATAAAACCCAATGACAGCACAGCAGAAGAAATGTCCGAAAGGGAGTTCAGAATGTACGTAATTAAAACAATCAGGGAAGCAAATGAGGAGATGAAAGAGCAAATGCAGGCATTGAAGGAGGAGATGAAAGAGCAAATGCAGGCATTAAATGATCGCACCAATCAACAGTTAAAAGACCAAATACGGGAAGCAAGAGATCATTTCAATAAAGAGTTAGAGATACTGAAAAAAAACCAAACTGAAATACTTGAAATGAAGGAAGCAATAAACCAAGTTAAAAACTCCATAGAAAGCATAACCAATAGAATGGAGCACCTGGAAGACAGAACCTCAGACATTGAAGACAAATTATTTAATCTTGAAAGCAAAGTTGGCCAAACAGAAAAGATGGTAAGAAATCATGAACAGAATCTACAAGAATTATGGGATATCATGAAAAGGCCAAATTTAAGAATTATTGGGATTGAGGAAGGCTTAGAGAAACAAACCAAAGGAATGAACAACCTATTCAATGAAATAATATCAGAAAATTTCCCAAATCTGAAGAATGAAATGGAAAACCAAATACAAGAGGCTTATAGAACTCCAAACATACAAAATTACAACAGACCCACACCAAGGCACATTACTATGAAAATAACTAACATACAAAATAAAGACAGAATTTTAAAGGCCGTGAGAGAAAAGAATCAAATTACATTCAGAGGGAAACCAATAAGAATATCAGCAGATTTTTCAATCCAGACCCTAAAAGCCAGAAGGGCCTGGAACAACATTTACCAAGCCCTGAAAGAAAACGGATGCCAACCAAGAATCTTATACCCAGCAAAACTTACCTTCAAATTTGACAATGAAATAAGATCCCTCCATGATAAACAAAAGCTAAAGGAATTTACAAAAAGAAAGCTGGCACTACAGAACATTCTCAGAAAAATATTCCATGAGGAAGAGATGAAAAACAATGATGCAAATCAGCAACAGGAGGCACTAGCCTAAAGGAATAGCCAAATAAAGGAGAAACCAAATCATGCCAAAAACAAATATGAGTCAATTGACTGGGAATACAAATCATATCACAATAATAACCCTGAATGTTAATGGCCTGAATTCATCAATCAAAAGACACAGAGTGGCAGATTGGATTAAAAAGAAAAATCCAACAATATGCTGCCTGCAAGAGACTCACCTCATAGAAAGAGACACCCATAGACTAAAGGTGAAAGGATGGTGAAAAACATACCATGCACACGGACACAGCAAAAAAGCTGGAGTATCCATCCTCATCTCAGATAATGTGGACTTCAAACCAAAACTAGTCAAAAGGGATAAAGAAGGACATTACATGCTGCTTAAGGGAAGCATAAATCAGCAAGACATAACAATCATAAATATCTATGCCCCGAACATTGGCTCATCCACGTACGTCAAACAAATCCTTCTCAATTACAGAAATCAAATAGACCACAACACAATCATACTAGGCGATTTTAACACACCTCTCTCACCACTGGATAGATCGTCCAAACAAAAATTGAATAAAGAAACTATAGATCTCAACAACACAATCAGCAATTTAGACTTAACGGACATATATAGAATATACCATCCAACAAAGAACGAATACACTTTCTTCTCAACAGCACATGGATCCTTCTCTAAAATAGACCATATTTTATGCCACAAAGCTACTGTTAGCAAATACAAGAAGATAGAGATACTACCTTGTAGTCTATCAGATCATAATGGATTAAAATTAGAAATAAATGACAGAATAAAAAACAGAAACTTCTCCAATACTTGGAGACTAAATAATACACTATTATATGATGAATGGATAACAGAAGACATCAGGAGGGAAATAAAAAAAATTCTTAGAAGTAAACAAGAACAAAGACACATCATATCAAAATCTCTGGGACACTATGGAAGCAGTACTTAGAGGAAGATTTATTTCATGGGGTGCATTCAAAAAAAGAAGTAGAAATCAACAAATAAACGA
>NW_025920406.1:0-98029 GCF_902686445.1 Sciurus carolinensis
AAGAAGTAGAAGACAGGAAATAGTTAAACTCAGAGCTGAAATCAATGAAATTGAAGCAAAAGAAACAATACAAAAAATTGACAAAATAAATAGTTGGTTCTTCAAAAGAATAAAATTGATAAACCCTTGGTGACACTAACGAAGAAAAGATGAGAGAAAACCCAAATCAACAAAATTCAGAATGAACAAGAAAATATCACAACAGACACGATTGAAATTCAAAACATAATTAGAAGCTATTTTGAAATTCTATATTCCAACAAATAGAAAATTTCAAAGATATCAACAAGTTTCTAGAGGCATATGAATTGCCTATACTGAACGAGGAGGACATACACAATTTAAATAGACCAATTTCAAGTAATGAAATAGAAGAAGTCATCAAAAGCCTACCAACAAAGGAAATACCAGGACCTGATGGGTTCTCAGCCAAGTTCTACAAAACCTTTAAAGAAGAGCTCATTCCAATATTTTTCAAAGTATTCCATGAAATAGAAGAGGAGGGAACTCTCCTAAACTCATTCTATGAAGCCAATATCATCCGAATACCTAAACTAGACAGAAAAACATCGAGGAAAGAAAATTTTAGATCAATATCTTTAATGCACATCGGCGCAAAAATTCTCAATAAAATTTTAGCAAATCACATACAAAAACATACTAAAAAGATAGTGCACCATGATCAAGTGGATTTCATCCCAGGGATGCAAGGTTGGTTCAACATCAGGAAATCAATAAATGTAATTTACCATATCAACAGACTTAAAGTCAAGAATCACATGATTATTTCCATAGATGCAGAAAAAGCATTTGATAAAATACAGCACCCCTTCATGCTCAAAACACTAGAAAAAATAGGGATAGTGGGAACATTCCTTAACATTGTAAAGGTCATCTATGCTAAGCCCATGGCTAATATCATTCTAAATGGTGAAAAACTGAAAGCATTCCCACTAAAATCCGGAACAAGGCAGGGATGCCCTCTTTCACCACTCCTATTCAATATCGTCCTTGAAACTCTAGCCAGAGCAATTTGACAGACCAAAGAAATTAAAGGGATACGAATAGGAAAAGAAGAACTCAAACTATCCCTATTTGCTGATGATATGATTATACACTTAGAGGATCCAGGAAATTCCACCAGAAAACTTTTAGATCTCATAAGTGAATTTAGAAGAGTAGCAGGATATAAGATCAATGCTCATAAATCTAATGCATTTTTATACATAAGTGATGAATCTTCAGAACAAGAAGTTAGGAAAACTACCCCATTCACAATAGCCCCGAAAAAAATAAAATACTTGTGAATCAATCTCACAAAAGAGGTGAAAGACCTCTACAATGAGAACTACAGAACACTAAAGAAAGAAATTAAAGAACACCTTAGAAGAAGAAAGATCTCCCATGTTCCTAGATAGGCAGAATTAATATTGTCAAAATGGCCATACTACCAAAAGTGCTATACAGATTCAATGCAATTCCAATTAAAATCCCAATGACGTTCCTTACAAAAATAGAGCAAGCAATCATGAAATTCATCTGGAAGGCTAAGAAACAGAATAGCTAAAACAATCCTTCGCAGGAAAAATGAAGCTGGGGTATCGCAATACCAGAACTTTAATTATACTACAAAGCAATAGTAACAAAAACGGCATGGTATTGGTACCAAAATAGACAGGTAGATCAATAATACAGAATAGAGAACACAGTCACAAACCCAAATAAATACAATTTTCTCATACTAGACAAAAGTGCCAAAAATATGCAATGGAGAAAAGATAGCCTCTTCAACAAATGGTGCTGGGAAAATTGGAAATCCATATGCAACAGAATGAAACTAAATCCATATCTCTCACTGTGCACAAAACTAAACTCAAAATGGATTAAGGACCTCGGAATCAGACCAGAGACCCTGCAGATTATAAAAGAAAAAGTAGGTTCAGATCTTCAACATGTCGGCTTAGGACCAGATTTCCTCAACAGGACTCTCATAGCACAAGAAATAAAAGCAAGAATCAAAAACTGGGATAGATTCAAACTAAAAAGCTTTCTCTCAGCAAAGGAAACTATTAACAATGCAAAGAAAGAGCCTACAGAGTGGGAGAAAATCTTTGCCAATCATACTTCAGATAGAGCACTAATCTACAGAATATAAAAAACTCAACACCAAGAATACAAATAACCCAATTGACAAATGGTCTAAGGAAATGAACAGACACTTCACAGAAGAAGACCTACAAGCAATCGACAAACATATGGAAAAATGTTCCACATCTCTAGTAATAAGAGAAATGCAAATCAAAATCACCCTAAGATTCCATCTCACCCCAATTAGAATGGTCATTATCAAGAATACAAGCAACAACAGATGTTGCGAGGATGTGGGAAAAAATGTACACTCATACATTGTTGGTGGGGTTGCAAATTAGTGCAGCCACTCCGGAAAGCAGTATGGACATTCCTTAAAAAACTTGGAATGGAACCACCATTTGACCCAGCTATCCCACTCCTCAGCCTATACCCAAAGGACTTAAAATCAGCATACTACAGAGATACAGCCACATCAGTGTTCATTGCTGCTCAATTCACCATAGCCAAATTGTGGAACCAACCTAGATGCCCTTCAGTTGATGAATGGATAAAGAAACTGTGGCATATATATACAATGGAATATTACTCAGCCATAAAGAATATAAAATTATGGCATTTGCAGGCAAATGGATGTAATTGGAGAATATCATGCTAAGTAAGGTAATCAAATCTCAAAAAACCAAAGGAAGAATGATCTCGCTGATAAGCGGATGATGACACATAATGGGGCATAGGAGGGATTAGTTTTAGGGTTAGAGTTAGGGTTAGGGAGGGGGGCAGCAATGGGGGAAAGAAGGACTGTACAGAGGAAAAAGAGGGGTGGGAGGGGTTGAGGGAAGGGGAAAAATAACAGAATGAATCAATCAATATTACCCTATGTAAATTTGTGATGACACAAATGGTATGCCTTTACGCCATGTACAAACAGAGAAACAACATGTATCCCATTTGTTTACAATAAAAAAAAAAGGTTGGGGATGTGACTCCATGGTTATGTGCCTGGGCTTCAATCCCCAGTACAAAAAAAAAGAGAATGAAAATGCAAGGCAGCTTCTAACACTAGAAAAAAATGATTTTTATATCTTAATCTAGTTATTTTTAAAACCACATCAATATTTTATGTATCCAAAGAGAGTGGAAAGGCTAACCTTAAAACAAAAGCTGAACAAATGAACAATATATCAAATAATAATATAACCACATAAAATTTAGTTCAAGAAAATTTAGAAGGCAGTGGTTGTCTTTGTATAGTTGAGTATATCCTGAGGACATCTTGAACTGTATTTAGTAGGTTTACTGGTGGCAGAGGAATCCGTATAATAATTCTGGATCTGTTTTGTAAGCCTTACAGGATACAGCAAATCAGTAAATACTTTGAATTTTCTCTAGAACAAGGTTATCAACTTTGGCAGAGGAGGACAAAACTATTAAATGGGAAAAGTTAGGGAAGAACCCTATGATGTTGGGTTGGAGTTGTAGATAGCTATATCAATTCATGATTCCCACTATTAGAGCCTTGAAGCAATGGTATCCAAGCAGGAATGAGCATATATAGTGTCTACAGATTGGTTTCTGAATACCATTTTCTACTAAAGGAAAGTCAGATTCCTTGTTTAAAAAGAATATGTGCTTTGGCGTTGTGGAAATAAAATTGCAAAAGGAACTTGGAACACTTTCTTGTGCACAAAGATTAATAGGGACATTTCCTAATGTCACAGATGCCAACTAGACGTTCCTCTAGTCAAATCAAAGACCACTGGAACATCAAAAATATAACTATAAGCTATTGCAAAATGTTGAATAAAAAATTATTTCGTATAATATTCATGCTATATACACATAGTGGAATTCATGTAACATCCTTACTGAAATGAGGGAAAACTATTAAATAGATGAACATCAGTTAGATCATGAAGGAAATAATAAGAATGTATTTGTTCAAGTATCCAAGATTTTAAGTAATATTCCACTTTTAATTTATTTTAGAAGCCCAGTGATAAACAGGATGCACCTGATCTTTTTTATTAACTATGTTTATATTTACATGTTTGCATGATCATTTGTAGTAGTGGTAGTCCAACAGGTTAGTTTTGCCACCCTACTCCCTCTCTGTAGCCAAAATTTTACTCCTGAGGAATAATTTCAATTACCTAAGTTCCTAGAAATTTTCTGGTTCAATATAATTACTCTGAATTTGTATTTGACAAATTTTATTTATATAGATTTATAGAAGTGCTAATTATGGGGCTGGGTTGCAGTTCAGTGGTAGAGTACCTTCCTAGATGTTAGACACCATGTTCAATCCTCAGCACCACATAAAAATAAAATAAAGGTATTGTGTCCATCTACAATTAAAAAGAAATTTTAAAACAGAAGTGCTAATTATGTACATAAATATCCTTGTTAATATATAGGCAATATAACTAGATGCTAAAGACTGAGAACTTCTTTTTGGAAACTTCATAAAGTCTATAGGTTGTAATTTACTGTTTCATGTGCAAGCAGTATTTTCTTTTCAGTTTTACTAAGATTAAGGATTCAGAATCAGTATTTACCAGGATTAATCTGTTTCATCTAAAACCATAAGTCTCCCTCCTCCCTCCCCAGTCACATTCTTCAATGTTGTAAGCCAATAAGAAGAAACATCTTTTACTACCTATAACAGAGTTTAGGATTCTGTAAGGAATACATCAGGTAAGAGACCATCTCTGTGACATGTCCTGGCAGGCATCATTTCTATATATGAAACATAGCTCTTTTTCCTTCATAGTAAGCTTTTATACCAAATTAAATAAGACTTGTGCCTTGGTTATGGATATAATGTATTTAATTATGTTGTTATTGTAGTTTTCTGTTGCTGTGACTAAATTCCTGAGGAAATAAATTAGAAGAGGAAAGACTTGTTTTGGCTATTTGTTTCAAAGTTTTCAATCTATGGCCTGCTGGCTCCATTGTTTCTAGGTAAGGAAAAATATGGTGGTAGAAGTGTCTAACAAAGAAGGCAGCTCACCTCATGGTGGCTGGGAAACACAGTGGGAGAGTGAGGAAAGGGCCTAGGAAAAGATATACCCTTCCATAGCATAAATCCAGTCACCTACTCCCTGTTACTAGACCCCACCTCCTACAGTTTCTACCACTTTCAAATCCATCAATGGATGGCTTCACTGATGAAGTTAGAGCCTCCTGATCCAACCACTTCACAGAAGGTCCATCTCTGAATACTGCTGTATCAGGAACCCAACCATTAACATATAAGACTTTGAGGGACATTCCAGGTCAAAACTGTAATATTTATGAAGGAAGACTAAGGATTCTTACTGTGTATTTGTAAGTAACTATAAGATCATGAAAAGTAAAAAATATTAGTAAATGCATTTTGCATTAGGTTTAACAATTGTTAAATTGTTCTGAGCAAATTTTGAGACCAATCAGTTATTTAAGAATAATTCTTGGTGATTGATTAATTAATTTATAACCTATATAAACATCATTGGCTTTTTTACAAACTCAAAGGATCAGTTGACACAGATACCATTAAACAATTTTTCTTTCTAATTTGTACAAATTCTTCTAAATTAACATTTGGAATATATTTTAAAAAGGCAGTTTCTCATATACACTAAAAAGGATATTAGTCACAGTTTGATTAATTATTTTGTTCCATTTAGCTTATTAATTAATTCATATTTTGTTGATCTCAGTGTAAGTAGTCTACTTCATAAAAGCTGCGGCTTTTAAATTAAAATAAGTTGGAGAAATTTTGATACCATCAGTTATATATAGTCTAACAAGTATCTGAAACAATGATGCTCTATTACACTGGGAAGATGTTTTTGTATGTGATTTACCAGGATTTTGTTAAGGATTTCTGTGTCTATATTAATCAGAGATATCAGTCTAAAATAAAATACTTGGGGATCAATTTAACCAAAGAGGTGAAAGATCTCTACAATGAAAACTACAGAACATTAACAAAAGAAATTGAATAAGACATTATAAGATGGAAAGATCTTCCATGTTCTTGGATAGGCAGAATTAATATTATCAAAATGGCCATATTTCCAAAGGTGCTATACAGATTTAATGCAATTCCAATTAAAACCCCAATTACATTTCTCATAGAAACAGAAAAAGCAATCATGAAATTCTTCTGGAAGAACAAAAGACCCAGAAGAGCCAAAGCAATCATGGGCAGGAAGATTAATGCAGGTGGTATCACAATACCAGACCTTAAACTTTACTATAGAGCAATAGTAACAAAAATGGTAAGGTATTGGGACTAAAACAAACAGGTAGAGCAATGGTACAAGATAAAGGACATGGAGACATTCCCACATAAGTACAGTTATCTAATACTAGACAAAGGTGCCAAAAACAAATAATGAGAAAAGAGAGCCTCTTCAACAAATTGTGCTGGCAAAACTGTAAATCCATATGCAGTAAAATGAAATTAAACCCCTATCTCTCACCCTGTGCAAAACTCAACTCAAAATGGATCAAGGATCTAGGAATTAGGCTTAAGATCCTTTACCAAATAGAAAAGTAGGCCCAAATCTCCATCACATTGGCTTAGGACCAGACTTCCTTAACAAGACACCCACAGTGCAAGAAATAAATGCAAGAATCAATTAATGGACTAGACTCAAACTAAAAAACTTTTTCTCAGCAAAGGAAACAATACTGTGATAAGAGAACCTACAGAGTGGAAGAAAATCTTTTCCACACCTACTTCAAACAGAGCACTAATCTCCAAAATTTATAAAGAACTTAAAAAACTTTACACCTAAAATACAAAGAAACAATCAATAAATGGGCTAAGGAACCAAGCAGACATTTCACAGAAGAACATATACATGTGATTAACAAATATATGAAAAAGTTTTCATCATCCCAAGTAATTAGAGAAATGCAAATAAAAATCACCCTAAGATTTCATCTAACTCCAATTAGAATTGCTATTATCAAGAACACAAGCAATAATAAGTGTTGGCATGGATGTGGGAAAAAGGCACATTCAAACATTGCTGGTAGAGTTGCAAATTGTTGCAGCCACTAAGGAAAGCAGTCTGGAGATTCCTCAGAAAACTTGGAATGTACCCACCATTTGACAGAGCTATCCCACTCCTTGGTTTATACCCAAAGGACTTAAAATCAGCAGACTACAGTGACACAGCCACATAAGTGTTCTAGCAGCTCAATTCATAATAGCTGGATTGTGGAACCAACTGAGATGCCCTTCAATTGTTCAATGGATAAAGAAACTATAATATATATATATATATATATATATATATATATATATATACAATGAAAAATTAATCAGCCATAGAAAATAATACAATTATGGCATTCAATGGTAAATGGATGAAGTTGGAAAAGATCATGCTAAGTGAAATAGGCCAATCCCAAAAAACCAAAGGTCAAATGTTTTCTCTGGTAAGTGGATGGTGATATATAACAAGGGGGTGTTGGTGGGAGAAAGAGAAGAATGAAGGAACTTTGGATGGTGTAGAGAAAAATCACGTGGGAGGAGATGGGAGATAGTAGAATGAAACAGTATCACATTATGTATATTTATGATTATATGAATTTTGTGAATCTATGTTGTGTAAAAACCATAAAAATAAAAAGTTGTACTCCATTTGTGTATAATGTATCAAAATGTGGTCTGTAAAAATAAAAAAAATTAATTAAAAAAAACATTAAACATACCTTTGGTTTATATGAAATTCAAATTTAATGGGGTGCTCTCTGTATTTGATTTGGCAAACCTAGTGTTGGGTCAACAGCAATTTACCAACTAGAAGAGAAGCATTTCAATATTTTAGCAGCACATACAACCATCCTCTGTGTCACCTGTCTCCATTATGGTCTATTTTGCCTAAAAGGATTAGTTATTTATAATTTGAAACCCTCCAGCAGAATGGGACCTTCTGTGTCTTTCATCTTAGTACATCTAGTAGCAAGTATTTTAAAGCTAGAAATTCAGAATTTTATTACACAAAGGACCACAAGGAAAGGCAAATACACTGAGGTCATCAGTAAATTAATCACAGGATTAGAACCAGCACCCTGGTGATCATGGCTGGCTGTTCCTTTACATTTGGACCTCTCTCTTAAGACTGAAGCTTCAAGAAACTCCCATTTCTCTAGAGATGGAGGCTTCCCAAGGAGAGAACTTGGGAAAACTGGCTTGAACTCCCTATTTTGTGAGACATTGCTTCAGGGTCATGGATGGTGGTCTCTACTGTCTCTCACCTCCAGAACCCAGAGGCTAATAGGTCTTTCAGGGATGTTGAATGGGGCAATTGCTGAAGCAGAACCCAGATGTGATACAACACTCCACCTTTCAGCCCAAACAGCTGCAGTCTCCTGGGTGCCCGCCATCCATTGGCTTCACCAGGTCCAGGAAAGGATTAGCTTGTGAGGGTGTTTGCTTTTACACACTCACACACTCTGGCTTGCTATACTCTTAGAAGCAGGTGCTTTCTTGTTCAGTCCTTTCCTAAAGTCAAGCACTCAATCTTCACCCACACATTGCACCTTTCATCAGTGGCTGCACCACACCCTCCTTCACACACACTCTTCCCCACATGAGATGGCTGTGTCTAGACTGGGTACTGAGAGCAAAGGCCTTGATCCCACCTATACCCTTCACCATTCCTCATGGAGAAGGTGTGGGAACAAATGGCAGCCATGCAGAACCCTGCCCACATGGCTTCATTCAAACTAGTGAAACCATGCATGAGGATGTTTCAGGGCTTAGCTGGATTTGCAACTAAGGGAAGAAGGATGATGTACATTCATTGTGGGGGAGTTTGTAGTATGTAACAACAGAGAAAGGATATTCTTTTTTTTTCTAAAGTATTTTTTAGTTGTCAAGGTACCTTTATTTGTTTACTTATATGTAGTGCTGAGAATTGAACCAAGTGCCCCACACATGCTAGGCATGAGCTCAATTGTTCTATAATCCCAGCCCTGATCATGGATTTTGTGACTTGCTGAAAGTGAAAAACACCTCATAACGAAGTAATCTGGTAGGTTGTGCATCATCCAGGCCTCCTGCTGCAGGAAGATGCCCACCAGTCTGGGGAACAACCAAAGGTAACCTATATAAGCCATCTTGGATCAGCTTCCCAGCAAGAAGGGCTTTGTGACAAGAGTTTCCCTTTTCTCTTATTGAGTTGGCTTTCCAAATAAAGTCACCTTCCTTGAGTCAATGCCTTGCCTCTTAGTTTAATTGGTCAATCATGGGACAGACAGCCAGACAGTAATTCTGGCAGCCAGACAGTAATTCTGGCAGCCACACAAGATGCATTGATTTTTTTAATTTAAGCAAATTTGAATCCTTCAACTGGTAAGTATCAGATAAGCAAACTCTTGCATCTATATTATGGAATTCTATTCTGCAATAAAAAAAGTACCCAACAACTGATACGCACAATATAAATATTTTGTTTCAAATATACTATTATTTTGAGCAGAAAAAGTTTAAAAAGGGATGTAACTTAGTGTGGTGCACATGGGCAAGACCCTGGGATCAATCACCAGTATATTTAACAAAAAAAGGCTACTGACAACTCCATTCATATGATGCCCAAGGAAAGCAAATCTATACCAATAGAACAAACAAATGGGTGGTTGCCAGGATGTAGGAGGGGTTGGTCACAAAGAGGCAGCATCCAGGGGCAGTTTGAGTTATAAAACTGTCTTATCTCTTGTCTGTGGTGGTGGCTACACAACTGATGCATTTGTGCCCCCAAAAAAGATGAATTTTACTACATGTAATTCTACTTCATACAACTCATCCTTGAAATAAAACAATAAAAAGAACATCAGAAAAAAGTATAAAATAAACAAATATAGGTACATACATATGTCCATGAACCAATCGTCACCACACACACACACACACACACACACACACACACACACACACAGAAATTCTTAATGAAAGATTAAGGCATAGTTCCCACTAGGGTGGTCAAAATTGTCAGTTAGAATATGTATTCACTGTAGGGCTCAGTGGGCTGCCTGGCAAGCAGATACAGCAAGGCAAGTTCGCAGCTGCTGACAAAGCACTCTGACTGTGTGAACCTGCCAGGTGTCACCTGGCAGTGACAGGTAGGAGGCAGGCACTGGGTTTGCCCTGCAGTCTGGCTCTCACTTTGAGCCTCAGGCTGCCTAAAACCAGCGTACCCTAGGACCTTGTTGGGCTTCTTCCTGAGCCATTGGGCACAAAACACACCTGCGGGGGAAGGCAAGGAGACATGACAGCACCCCCAGCTGTCAGTCTACTATCCTAGTCAGCCATTGGCTCACTTGTCATCTTGTGCTTGACAGTCATTGGCTTAATCTGTAGCCCGCAAATTTTTTTTTTTTTTTTTTTTTTTTTTTTTTAGTGGTGCTAGGGATTCAACTCAGGGCCTTGTGCTTGCAAGGCAAGCACTCTACCAACTGAGTTATCTCCCCAACCCTAGCCTGTAAATTTTAGCTGCTCAGCAATTGGCCCAATCATCCTTAGCCCAGGATATTCAAGTACTTAAGTGAAGCTCCCCCACCACACTTTCTCCCGCAGGCTCTCTGTCTCTCTTCAGGGCAGACACTGTTAGTCTACCTAATAAATATCTTGTGTGAGTTCCCACATGTGAAGTGGTTTGTCTGGGTGCCTTTTCACTTTCCTTTCACTGTCTATGTCCAACTGACTTTCTTTCCATTTGTTCTTGAGTGATGTACTGAGCATGAGCATAAGGACAAAGGGTTGTTTAAACCTTCTCTTTTTGTGTTACTCACCAAGTTGCCAGTTGGAGTTCAAAAATTATCTGCTTCCCTTCTCACCAGTATGAGGTAGAATGGGATGGGAAATCCTGTCAGTTGAAGTTCTGTTGGCACAGAGCAGATCACTGTACTCCCAGGTTTGGCTGCTGCAGAGATCTGAGAGTAGAGTTTCTGTAGGTGGGGCTTAGGTCTAATCAGGTCTAAGGGGTGGTGACTGCTCTGGAGAAACTGGATCAACATGTAGGGTTCAGCACTTACCCTATCTCTGCTGGGAGTCTGGATTCCAGGAGTCACCACTCCTGGGACAGGGAAGCCAATCCTTCACCTCTCTGCTGCCCATGGGCACAGCCTTTCCAGACTTCTTGGGTTTGGTCCTTGAGCTTATACACATACCTGTTCAAATTCCTGACCTGGTTCTGCAAGCCACCAGACTCAAAGGGGAAAGTGAGTCAGGCTCCTCTTCACCTTTCCAGTTTAAATTCCCCTGGGTAAAATATGCTCTGTGCCCCGAAGCAAAGGGCAGGGGGTAGTTGTCTAATAGAAAAACTATAACAGACAGATGGACAGAGAGGGAAGCAACTGATAAGAGTGAGGTATGTGTAGACAGGGGAAGAAATAAGGAAAGGAGAAAATTCCAGAAACCATAAAAAGAACAGGCTAAAACCCACCCAAAGGATTTCCAGTTCTGGTACCACTTCTCTTCAGAAAAGTCTAACTCTGTTACCTTTGGCAATAAACCTGCTTCTTGCTTGCTAGCTCTGTGTCCTGTTCTTCAATTCTGTGTTGAATATAGACAACAAAGCCAGAACCCCAGATAGTAACATAGCTGCATTTGCTCATATCTCCCAGCTCCTGCAGCAGGTGCTGCAGCATGGCCACCTCAACATGCCTCCTGCCTCAGCTCTTTGGCACCAGTTGGTGAAAACCATGTACAGTGCAGCCTCTGGATCAGCTGAGGGCAGGCTGCTTTTCTGATCTCAGAATTTTTCTTACAAAATTTGTTGTGTTTTTCTGCATTCTCCCTCCCTCTGTTGAACCAGCACTGCAAACAACTTGGCCTTAATGTAGTCTTTTTTTAAAAAAAACAACTATTTATTTATTGTTTTACAGACTGCATTTTGATTCATTGTACACAAATGGGGTACATCATTTAATTTCTATGGTTGTGCACAATGTAGATTCATACCATTCATGTAATCATACATGTATGTAGGGTAATGATGTCTGTCCCTTTCCACCATTTTTGAAACCCCTCCTCCCTCTCATTACCCTCTACATAATCTTGTATCAAAATTTCTGAGTCTCTAAGATACTTTGAGGGCCCAATACTGTTTTAGTGAAATCCTTCCTTCACCAACCTCTCAAAGCAGTATTTCTGCTGCTTGAATCCAAGTTCATGGAACAACAAGAAATATAGCATTCCACTAGCCATCATATTGAATTCCCCTGCATTGTTCATTTTTAAAAGCCTTTTTCATTTTGAGTGGTTTGTATTGTTTTGCGATTGTTAGCACAAAAAGACTGGTGTGGACACAAACTTCACAGATCAGTTCTTTACTCAGAAATGAAGTCTCATGCAGGACTGGATGAGGGGTGGGAATGGAGTGACACCACTGGACCCACTCCCCTGGCAGAAAATGGGCCACTGAATAAAGGAGGAGAATGGGTTTATATAGGTTATACTGAGAGGTGACTTAAATAATGAGCACTCTACTTGGGCACTCAGAAATTTGGGGTCAGTTTTAATGGGTGAAATGGGAGGGGGTCTGAGTCAGAAGTTTGAGCATTCAGGAAACAGTTTTGTGAGAAATTAAAAATTTATTTTTACTGGGCAGTATTTTTGCTTGAAGAAGAATAGAGGGATTGGGGTTAGTGTTCAGTATTTATCTCTTTCCCTTCAGGGTGCCATTGTACTGCCACTGGTACAGGATTTATCTGGGCAAGAATCAATGCTTTGGATTCCTTTCTATGGGATTTTTCTATCATTGGGCAGGAATGCACTGGGAAAGGATTAATACTATTAATGTATAACTTTCTTTTTCACTCCCTTTTCTCAGGCCTCACTAATTTGGGGTTTTTCATTTTCTGTATCCAACAGCAATTTTTGTCTGAATATTTTTCCTCTCATGATTTTTAGTTCTAATCTCTTGAAGCTTAAATGATATAAATATGTACATGTGTGGACATATAGTTAATCTTTCCAAATATGTAGAAAAAATGATATCTTTCAATATCCATTGTCTGCTGTGTCTATTCTCTTTAAGTTTTGAGTCAATTGCAATATTTTTTATCATTATAGTTTAATTTTCCTATTTTTTGAATGCTTCATTTTTTAATTAGTTATCAGATATGGTAAATTTTATCTTGCTTGGTGCTAGGTTTTTTTTTTTCTGTTCGTTTGTTTGAGCTTTGTTCTGAGATGCAGATATGTTGAAGTAACTTGATCACCATGACTTGGCATTTTAAGTTTTAGATTTTGCATTAGTTTTTCTATGACCACTGTGGCAAATTACAGCACGTTCAGTGGCTTAAAACAACACAAATTATCTTACATTTATTTAGTTCCTATCTCCAAAATTGGTCTCTCTCAGTTAATATTAAAGTTTCTCTCTCCTGGAGGCTCCAGGAAAGAATCCATTTCCTTAATTTCTAGCTCCCAGGGGCTACCTACATGGCTTGGTTAAATATCCTCTTTTTCCAACTTCAAAACCAGCACATAGGTCAAGATCTTTTCATATCACATTACTCAGATCATCTCCTATTATAGTTGGGTCCAACTGAATGATCCAAGGCAAACTCCCCATTTCAAGTTAACCTTAATTCCATCTATAATCTTAGTTACATTTTGGCATATAAGCTAACCTAATCATAGATTTTGGGAATGAACACAAAGATATCTTTGGAGGGTCATTTTTATGCCTACTATCAGCATTCAGTTTAGAGAGAAATGTTCCCTACTACTAATGGAAAACCCTTCTGTTCTGTACTCCATGTTCTCAACTTAAGCAATTCAGTAGACTGGAAACTCATAACTCAGAAATTTACAGTCATAACTCAGAAATATTGTCAGGGTAGTAAGCTGAGACAATCAATTAAAGGGTCCACCTCATTTGTTTCCCATATTTCAGAGGTCCTCATTCTTCATTGCTTGGTATTTAATATTTATGGTAGTTTGAGTGTATCTCCCAAAAAGTATGTTACAAAATTAAATTCCATTATAGTAAAATTAAGAGGCAATTAGGCCATGAAGAATCTGCCTCATTAATAGATTAAAACTGTTACTGTGAGAATGGGTTTATTATCATAGGAATAAATTCCTTATAAAAGATTGAGTTTGACTCTCCACATCGGGTGACATAGCACAAAGGTCCTCATCAGATACTAGCCCCTTGTTCTTGACTTCCCAGTCTCCAGAACTGTAATAAATAAATGTTTTATATGTGTATGCATACATATACATATATGGTGTATGTGTGTGTATACCTGGGATTGAATCTAGAGGTACTTAATCAGAACCATGTAACAAGTCATTTTAAAAATTTTTGAAACAGTTCTCACTAAGCTGCTTAGGACCTCACTAAGTTAGAGACTGCTGGCCTTGAACTTATATTCTTCCTGCCTCAGTCTCCAGGGTTGCTGGGATTGCAGGTATGTATCACCATGCCTAGCTTCTTGGCAAATTTCTGAATCTTCATTATTCTGTTACTGCTGCACAAATAGACTAAGACAATGCCTGAAAACTACTGGTTCATATAATGTGTCTGGAATGTTGTTTTTGGTGGCAGGGTAAATCTAGTTCATGTTATTCCATTTTGCCTAGAAATCTTCCTAGTAATTTTTGATTGGCTGTCAATCATGGTAGCTCTTTACCATGTTGAGAGGTGGACATTTTTTTCTTCTGACAGGTATTCTTGAGTTTTGTTCTGGTATTCAGTTTGCTTCTTCAGAAACATTTTGTAAAGCTCTTTAGTTATAATACTCTACCTTACTTTAATACTTGGAAAATATTTTGGAACAGTATGCTTTAGTTGTGTCTCATTGCTTTAGTCTTTATGATCTTAGCATCATACACCTTTAAGAGATGTTACTCTGCTTCTTATAAGCTTTCATGGTGTCTCTTTACACTTCCAATATAATAAGTGTCCTTTGGGGTAAAATGGGCTGCACATCTGAAGTCCCTCAGTTTTCAAACTCACCCTCTATTAGTTCATGCTGCTAGAAGCTTTATTACCTTAACAGATATCTTCTGATTAGACAAAGGTCATTCACAGTCCAGACAATCAACAAATGGCACCAGAGGATAAAATGACTATTGACCTCAGTTCACCTTGGACAGTTCTACCTTTTCTCCTGAAAGTTTAATCTAGTTGTAGTTGCTACCACAATTCTCTGCTGCATCTGAAAATAAGATGCTATCCTCAGAATTCTCTGAGCTCAGACTAGCTCTTGATCTGGTGGATCTCTGGATTGTCAATTTCTTTTATTTCATCTATAGTTACTCTACTGTAAATCACTCTCCCAGACAATCTACAGAATGCAACTCTACTAACTGGGGAAAAGAATCACCACCTTCAGGTTATCACAAATATTTCTGAGCATTTGTGTATTTAAAATGTCCTTAGCCTGTCCAAATTCCCTTTCTCTTATTTTCTAAGGCCCTGTTAAGGACAACACCCATGTGGCTATTCAGTTCTCACTCCCAACTTATAATTGTGACCCAGAACTTCAATTTTGTGATTGATAACAGAAATCCCTGAAAAGAAGAGCTGTAGCATCACAGTTCTGAGTTATCAATGGGAAAGGAAGTCAGAATTTTCCCCCTTAAGATCCAGGTACACAGGCCTGCAGTAATATTCACTCCTTCAGAAACCCAATATCTTTACTTGATCTTCTCAAAACTGTCACTATTAAGAATTTTGGAAGCAATAATGAAGGGAAATTAAATCACAAGTTGTAGAGAAGTATGTGAAAAGCTACTTGGGGTCTTAAATACACAGCATATTACCTTAGGCCTTCTGATTTCTGACAAAAGGAAAACTCAAAAAAGGAACTTCTTTCAGAATATGAATGAGTGCATGAAAAGTGCTAACTGGACATAAAACATGAAGCAGTTCATCTTCAGTCAATTTAAGTGCCCTGGAGCCAGGGGATGTTAGGCAAAGGCAGGTGACACTCCAGAACTGCATGTGCGTGGCTGGATGTTTACCACAGAGGTCAGAGGGAATGGGGAAGAGAGATTCAGGATGTCCCTGAGCCACCTCTGTCACTGGTCCTTGTCACTACCAGAGAGATGGGGTAGATTTAGAAGGGATAAAGCAAAAGTTCACAAGTCAAGTAGACCAGAAAAAGATGCTTTATAAATCACAAGCCAATTGAAGTTTGGTCTTGATGGAATCATGGTGTCATTTTTTTTTTCAGTAGCCAAATAACCCAAGTCAATTTAGAAACCAATATATTTTTCTACCTTCCCCCCCATACTGTATTATCCATAATAAATGTATCTCAGGTTAACACTTTGACCAGAGTATGCTGACACATAGCCTAAATATGACAAAAAGTGGGTAAAAATTCATCTTCAGTTGGGCATGGTGGTGTATGCCTGTAATACTAGTTACTCAGGAGGCTAAGGCAAGCTTGAGGTCAAGTCTGCACAACTTAGCAAGATCCTGTCTTGAAATTAAACAAAAATGCTGAGGTGGAGCTCAGGGGTAGACTGCTTTCCTAGTATGCACATGTCCTGGATCTGAACCATAGTAAAACACACCAGTACACACAATCCCAGCAAAATTTTTGTAGAAATGAGGAGGAGGTCAAAGAAAAACCTATTTGGTAAACATGGTATGATGATGCAGAGGACATAACATGGAATTAGGAAAATGAGACTGAATCTCAGTCCTTTCTGTTAATTACTAGCAATTTGACCTTCTCTGAGTCTTAGTTTATCTATAAAACTGGGGTTAAAAATAATAGCTCACAAGGTAATTATAAAAATGAAATTCAGAAATATATTTTTAAATTTTTTATATTACCATATAATCTATTAGAGTCACTCTACCAGTGATTTCCCTAATCTAGCAACACACATCTAAGAAATAAAAGCACTGTGCCATGCATGGTAGTACACGGTTATAATCTCAATGAATTTGGAGGCTGAGGCAGGAGTATCACAAGTTCAGACAGCCTCAGAAACTAGGTAAGACCCTGTTTCAAAATAAAAATAACACAAAAAGGTTTAAGGATGTGACTGGATCTCAATGCTCTTCTTTGAAATCTTTGGAGATGGAGTCACTGAATGTCTGCTCACAAACTTTCCCAGGTCATTCTGATCATGATCGACTTAGTTTGACAGCCACAGAGCTATTTAGCTTTATTCTAAGAGCCTAAATGCAGACATGACAAGATAGAACAGAACAGAAATTTTCATCCCAGAATCTAAAATAGCAGAGAAAGCAAGGAGGACTCTAGAGCTAGAGAGAACATGGTAAGTATGGTCACATTTCTCCTTTACCTACTGTACAGGATAGAAGCAATCATTTGGGTATATATAATAGTGGCACCTAAAAGTAGCAGAATTCCACATTTAAGATGGGAGAAAGAAGTCTTACTATCACATTCAAGTATTCTTTGAACTAGAAGCTAAACCTGACTTTCAGCAAATGATGTCTTACTGCTATGAACTCAAATAAGTAGGTGGTATAAAGGTTCTAGTCATCCAAAAAGAAACTGGGAAATAAAGTAGACTGTTCAATCACTGTACAAGTAAGTTAGCCAGAACACAGACACAGTGAATGAAATTAAAAACAAATGACCTGCTGACTAAAAAGTAAGTTCTTAACCATTACTGTCACCTTCAGGTAAAATGAAGTAGCTGAGCAAGTAACCACTGCACAACATGTTACCCATAACCTTTCATATAGCTGAGATGTGAAGAACCAAGGACACCAGTTGCTTTAATAGATAATGCATAGAGATGGTTCAGCATAACATGGGTGGGCTCAGGAAGTAAGGTGGATCACACTAAGAGACACAAAAAAATTTTTGAAGAATACATTAATTGTATGGACAATCCAGCAGCTTAATGTTTCTTAGTGCTTTCTGGGACTGTTAAGAACACCTTATCTTTATTTCCTTTCAATAGTGTATCTGCTCCAGTATGTATCAATAATATATTCTTATTACAGAAAATTTGGAAAATTCTCAGTTCATGGCAGAAACCCTAAGCATCAAGATCTGCTAATCTTAACACAGCTAAAAAAATCTTACATATGACAACTATGGAAGATTAGCACTAAGTGGTAAAAGTAATCTTAGTGAGAGTCAATGAGAATAAATACAGAAGTCAATTATATGCAAACAAAAATGGTAACTCTTTTGTATATCCCCAAATGATAAGTATTCCTTACCTCATGTTGGAATAGAAATCTCAGAAATTAGTTCTAGAATACACTGTGGTCCTGATTTTTTCAAAAACAGAGACAACTATAAGCTTTGATTTTAGTTTCTGAATAAGCTAACAAACTGGACTTGATAAAAGTAGTCTGTAGTGCTATTCCTATGTATATGATTTATAATCTCAATATACCTTTATAGTAATCCCAACCTCTAGGATTACTGAATTTTGTCCAAATTAATCCTACAGTTCCCCAGATCCTCCAGAAATATTCTAGGATACTTACAGAAATATTAGTGTCCTTGTTAAGAATAAATTTGAGTAGGTGAGGAAGAAGGGTGGGTGGGGATATGATTCACTCTTCAGATCAAAGTACATACATTTCTTGACCATAAGGCCCAGGGGGTAAGCTGGAAAGATCTAAAAGATATTTCCACAAATATGAACAAAAGTACAAAAATTAGGACAAAGCATAGAAAAATACATGGCCACTAATGTTAAATATATAAGTCATGGATCATAACTTTTAACCCATTGGGTCTACAAGTGTGAAGTAGTGCAAGAAAAAAATTTCCTAACTTGCAACAAGATTCCATGAAGAGGAGAGGGGTCATAGTCTTGAGGTAAGGAAAGAGCTACCCTATTTATCAACTTTACAACCTTGAAAAATGCCTTTACCACAGTTTCCTCATCCATAAAAATGAAAAGAATCCTTGACCTATTTCCAATATTATTGAGGAAACTAAAAAGATAATGGATGTGAAGAGGCCTTGCAAACTTTGAAACAATGTGAACAAATTAGATTTAATTTTTCCCACACCCAAGCAACACATAACAAGGTTACAAATTCTAAGATTTCTGATACTAAAATGACTGCAGCAATAAGAACAAGAGCTATGTAATAGCCATTAGGGAAATGCAAATTCAAACCACAGTAAGATGCCATTTCATACTCACTAGAATGGCTATAATTAAAATGACAATCTAATGAATACTGGCAAAGATGGAGAAGTTGGAACTTTCAAACTACAGTAGTCCCATTGCCAGTGGGAATCTACAATAGCATAGCCACATGGGAAAACAGTTTGGTATTTCTTCAAAGAGTTAAACAGAAAGTTACCATGAGACTCAAAAATTACATTCCCAGGTATATAACCAAGGTATATGTGTCCACATGAAAACTTGTATGTTAATGTTTATGGTACTCAAAAAAGAAACAATACAAATGTCTGTCAATAACAAATAAACAAAATGGTATATCCATACCATGAGAATATTATTGTGTCATAAGTAGATACATGTTTTAATTTGGATGAACCCTGAAACATTAAGCTAAGTGAAAGAGTCTCACAAAAAATACCAAGAGTAGAAAAATCCATAAAAACAGAAAGTAGACTTGTGGTTGATAGGAGTATGAGGGAGGAAGAAATGGAAAGTGGCTGCAAATGGGTACAGGGTTTCTTCTGGGGATGATAAAAATGCTCTGGAACTAGTGGTAATGTAACACAACTCTGAATATACTAAAACTTAAGAAACCATAAAATTTAAAAGATAAATTTTATGGTATGTAAAGTATACTTCAAAAATGGAAAAAATAATGCATCATAGAAAGAAAAATTTAATAATAGAGAAAACTGATTTTGTTTAAAGATTAAAAATAATGTTTTATAGCCTCCAGTGGAAGATTATAATAGTTAATTTAAAGAACTGATTTCAGTTAAACATATATGAAGCAAAAGCAAAATTAATAAATACAGTGATAGTATACAATATCTTAAAAACTTTCTAAAGCACAACCAGTTATTATGTCATGTAATCCACAAAACACTGCTGGGAAGTACACAGAATAGTTTTTTTTTTTTAATTTCCTTTTCATCATCATCAACATCCAAAAAAAATACAAATTGGTTAAGTAACTGGCTACACTAAACTTAGTGGAAATTAAAACATAATAAAATTGCATTCTAAGGCTTACCTGAATGGGTTGGTAAATTAGGTGAAAGAGGGGAGTAAGAAATATCAAAAGTATGCTAGTCTTCTCTCTGTATAGTTATGATTGACTATTATTCATTGGTTGCTTTGCCAGAATCATATAATGCAAAAATTTAGTTACCAGTGGCCTCATAATTTAATTTGGTATTTTTAAACCCTTTTAAATCTCTGCCCACCAATCAAAAAGAATGTCTAGCTTAAATTTGAGAGGTTATATAATGAAAATATTATTATCCAAAATTTCCTAAATAATTATTATACTATGCAGTTTTAGAAACAGCATGTCACCCTTACGCCCTGTGATTATTAATATGTTCCACTTCAGGACTTTTGATTGCTGAGAAACACTGAGTCCAACCTCCGATTTTACTGTTATGGAATACAGAACCAAAAGAATTGAGGGTTTGTCCACAGTGGTAAAACTACTTAGTAGCAGAGGCGGGATTTGAATTAAAAGTGAGAAGAATACTCAGCATAAATACAGTGCACAGTTCCTTAGACAGGCATAGTTCTTACTGCAAAGTAGCAAAACAGTAATTATGAATGTGGTTTGGAGAATATTTGCATTACTGACATAGTAAATTAAGTAGAGATGAGGGTCTTGGAAAAGTAATATATTAGGAAATAAAAGGAGCTAGGGATACAGCTTAGCTGATAGTGTGGCCTTGCAAGCACAAGGCCCTGAATTCAATCCTTAGCACTGCAAGAAAAAAAAGTATGTAGAGAACTTTTCCAATACCAGAGAATTTTTTAAATCAAAAATTTACAAAATTTTGATTATATGCAAAAGAATTGCCTGATATTGTGTGTGTGGTTGTTGTTTTTTAAGCTAATTTTCCCCAATGACTACTATACTTGTAGGGTCTCATAAAACTACAGAACTGCCAACCGATTTATCAAACTGGCAGATTAAGCTGAGGCAGCTTAGTAAGACAAACCAGGCACATCTAGTCTCTGCTGGGTGATACCACCAAAGGTCAATGGAAAACTTGAAATATTACTAGAAAGAGTTTTTAAACAATAGACTATAGTACACTATTGGGCTGTTAAAAATACAATAGCAGCCTTGTGCTGTGTCACATGCCTGTAGTCACAGTGACCCAAAGGCTGAGGCAGGAGGAGCTCAAGTTCAAGGCCAGTCACAGCAATTTAATGAGACCCTGTTTCAAAATAAAAGGGGTTGTGGTTATGGCTCAGTTGGTAGAGGGTCTCTGAGCTCAATTATTTATTCAGTACCTAAATAAATAAATAAATAAATATTTTTAAAACACAGAAAAGAATACATCACAGGGAATAAGGGCAAACATTATACCACATATTACACTTTTGTATATCTGTGTATGTGTGTATTGGGCTGCAATGCAAAATAAATGTCTTACTGTAAATACTTGGTTAAAAAGTTAAAGTCACTAGACTGAGACTTTTTTGGATAAAGAATAGAATCTAAATGTTTATATAAGAAATACATGCACATATATAAATGATTCAGAAGATTCCTGAGAAGAAATGGAAGTAGAAAACAAAATTAAAAGATTACTTTCAAGAAGGAAGTTTAAAAACCACTTCTGTGTTACAAGAAAGACAAGGCAAAAGAGAGCAAATATTATAAAATTACCTTGACAAGGTGTCTCAGAGTTTTCCATGAATCAAGTTTTAAAGCATCAAACACCTCAAAGTCAGATTTCTTGACATGGGTCAAATTGGTAATCATGCCAACCTGACTAGTAACCACAGACTGAAACAATAAGCAGAAAAAAATTCTTGAATTCCCTTTTCAAATCCCTTTCTTCCACCCATCCTCCTCTCTGAATCTATTAAAGGTTACAAATGATCACACTCAGCATCTCCATCTTTTTTTGAGAGAATCCTTTAGGGTAAGGGAACTGCTACCATCAATTCAGAGACCAATGATAGTTAAAATGAGGCTGCTAAGTCATGGTGACCTTTGGAGATCAAAGTCTTACCTCTGATGGATCATGAACCCACTGTCCAACTACAAAAACCTGGTATTGGTTCTCTACCAGCAGGGAGATTCAAGATGGCAATGAATTCACTATGGCTGTAGAAGAAAACAGAAGGTCAGTCAAGTTCCTTTAAGAGGACAGAATATAGAAAACCAAGTGGTAATTATAGTATTATCCCAATGACTTCCCATATTCCTAAGCCACTGTGTCCCTTGTGTAAAAAATAATGTATACATCCAATCTCTTCATGTATATCATCTTGGACATATGTTTCCAACTCTTCCAACAACCTTGTTTCTTAAACCAATGTCTAGAAAAAAATAGTCAATGATCTCCCAAAATGGTTCATCTTGGTATAACTATTTTGCTCTAGCAGAACAGATCTGTCACAAGATTTGGAATATAGGAGTCCTTAAGGTACTTTCCACATTTTGGTGAGCCATTACTGGAAAATGAACTATCTGGTTATCTGTGTCATTCTAATAATCAGTTAATTCTTCATTGCTCTGCAAGTACCACATAACACCACCACCTCAAATTTTACAATGCATTTTGCTTTAGTGCAGAAGTCACAGCAACAGATTCTGCCAGTTACAGGCTTCCTTCAAGCATAGAAAAGACCTGTGTAACACCATCCTAAAGAATATACCCACAAAGCTGTTATAAATTCTCTTGAGGTAATGATATTCTAAGTGGTAATGCATCTGACTCATAATGAGTTTAAAAAATAATGCCATAGATACTAAGTGGTCCCAGAATAGGACATATTCCAAAGAAAACATCTAGAGTGTGGAGATGGGAAGTCTAGCCTGTTCACTTATATTAGAACGGATAACAGGTCAGACTCTATTCCTGGGCCCCTCAGCCTCAATGAAGACACTTATCTTCACCTCTTAATCAGTAGATTCTTGGTGCTCCAGTCAGTGAAAGACCTAGAAATGAAGACCTTTTTGCCTCCTTCAGACCAGTGGATAACAGTAGGCTGGGCCTGCTGGGTGGGATTTATGGAGTCATACAAATTCTGCTGCCATGATACAAATTCTTTGTCTCCAGGGATCTGTAAGAAGGAGTAGGTTATCCATAGAATAAATTGTGACCCAAGAATTCTTAAAAAGATCATTATCTTTCTTAGAATAGAGAGAGATACTAGGCTTCAGCTAAGGAAATAAGCCCTAAAATTAGAATAAATCAGATTTTTACAAACCATAGAAAAAGAACTCATCTTCAACCAAAAATGGTCAAATGGCTTATGCTCAAGTGCTGCATAAATCATAGAATAACTTTTGAGTTTGCATATATTACTTACCCTTTCAGAACCTCAAGATTGCCCTTAAAAAAAAAGAAAAGAAAAAAAACTCTACTTTCTACTGCCAGTTTAATTCATAGGCAGGCGATTATAATTTTTAAAAATACAGCCATCTTTTATTTTCATTTTTTTCTCTCTCTTAAGAGGTACTCAGAAGCACATTATAATCGCCTGCCTATTGAGGGTGAGTTGTGCACATCCAAGAATACCTTGTCCTTGTAGGTTATAAGGTATACCTGTGGTTAGAGTTATTTCAAATTTAGTGAGAAATTGCTTTAAAGAGGTTGAAGTATAAGCAGGGCCATTGTCCATTTTAAGTTGTTTAGAAAGTCTGTGAAAGCCTGGAGACAGTGGGAAATGACATCTTTGACTTTTTCTCCACTGTGTAGTGACACAAAGATGATACCTGAATATGTGTCTACAGATACATGTACATATTTAAGGTTACCAAATTCAGGAATGTGAGTAACATCCATTTGCCACAGATGATTAGGTAAGAGTCATTTAGGATTAACTCCTATTAGTCTGCTGAAAAAGGTTGGCATCCAATGGAGGCCCCACTGCCACTGTTCTATCAATTATTTTACAACTTAGGATTTTTCATTTAGAATCTGAAAGCCACAAACTACTAATGCTCCAACATTTGGAGCAAAGACCATATGATATGACATTTCTGTGGTAGGATTGAATGTAACTGACTTGAAAAAAGGTTGATTACTTTAAGTAAAAGAGCAGAACCACTCATAAAAGAGGCAAAACAACAATTAACATTATAGTTTGAAGAGGCTTTAGTAAAATACAGAGAGAAGACAAGGGTCGTAAAAAACCCTTAGATTTGGGTGGGACCATAAGAATTATATGAATCATTTTCTTGTTTTCCAAATGGCAAGATTGGAGTGAGGGAAAGAATGATTCAGAATAGACCCCAATTCACACAGAACAATTTGGCTTTAATTCAGGACACCAACGACTTCAGTCATGGTTTGACAAATACAATGTACTTAAATCCTGAGCCATTGATGTAGGAAAGGGGTAAAAATACAGTGAGGTTGATCACCTTGGGAAAGCTTTAAAGAAGTAAATACAGATAACTGGGTAGACATACCACATGATGAGGAAGAAGTTCTGAAGTGGGAGAGGAAAGAAAGGAATGGAGAAAAAGCCCCATGAAATGCCCCTTTCACCCACTCTTATTTCTCCCTCTATGATAATGTTATCAATTAGGATCCAAAAAAATAAACCATAGCATCCAAATTCCATGTACTACTTCTGTGGCAAATAAAACTAATCTCTCTAAAAAAGCCTCAAACATATCCCCCAATTGCCTCAATCCCTCTATTTTTCTATTTCACCCCTGAACAGCCTACCAGAAAGAATTAAATGTATTTATGCTGACACTTCTAAGTTACTAGAAACATTAGAATGGTGATCACATTGCTGTCAGCTCCATTTGCCTTTTCTGTTAGGGTGGAACACAATTGACCACTTCTTGTAACTCCTTCAATTGAAATCAAGGTTTTCAGGGAAGCAATCAATTGTTGCTTGTAGGCTAAGGAAAAATTTTGAAGGGCTACTGTGGAGTGGAGCTATCTGGGAATCACTGGCTCTCCCACTTGAGAAGTTGGCCTGAAAGCACAGCTGGTCTGAAAGCACAGTCACTATAACTACAAAATATAGGACAAAAACTGAACAGTCAACTAAATGATGCCCTTTTTTGATCTCCAAGTCTAGTCACAAGTACTCTAGTTAACAAGTGGTGGGTGCTCACAGCTATGCCAAAGAGGAAAAGAACCTAAACTACAGAATTCCTAAAAGAGCAAAAAAGTAATATTAGAAGGCACACAAAATGTATAAAAATGTCACAGACAATTCTAGGTTTGGGAGGAGACCAAGATTTTATGATAATGGAACTTATCATTCCCTATGAGAAAATTCAATATTTGCAATATATAGAGACCAGCAGCATTCATGTATCACCTGGGATACATGTATCACCTGTGAGCTTGTTACAATCTAAGCAGGATCTGAGGTCCATCCTCATGTACAGAACCAGAATCTGCTTTTTTGAAATTGTAAACAAATGGGATACATCTTGTTTCTCTGCACATGAAGTAGAGGCATACCATTTGTATAATCATTCATTTACAAAGGGTAATGATGTTTAATTCATTCTGTTATTTTTTTCCTTCTCCCCCACCCCTCCCACCCTCTTTTCCCTCTATACAGTCCCTCCTTCCTCCATTCTTGCCCCCATCCCACCCCCCATTATGTATCATCATCCGCTTATCAGCAAGATCATTCATCCTTTGGTTTTTTTAAGATTGACTCATCTCACTTAGCATGATATTCTCCAACTTCATCCATTTGCCTACAAGTGCCATAATTTTATTATATTTTATGGCTGAGAAATAGTCCATTGTATATATATATATATATATATATATATATATATATATATATATATATCACAGTTTCTTTATCCATTCATCAATTGGGGGGCATCTAGGTTGGTTCCACAATCTGGCCATTGTGAATTGAGCAGCTATGAACATTGATGTGGCTGTATCTCTGTAGTATGCTGATTTTAAGTCCTTTGGGTGTAGGCCAAGGAGTGGGATAGTTGGGTCAAATGGTGGTTCCATTCCAAGTTTTCTAAGGAATCTCCACACTGCTTTCCAGAGTGGCTGCACTAATTCGCAGCCCCACCAGCAACGTATAAGTGTACCTTTTTCCCCACATCCTCGCCAACATCTATTTTTGTTTGTATTCTTGATAATCACCATTCTAATGGAATCTTAGAATCTTAGGTAGTTTTGATTTGCATTTCTCTTATTACTAGAGATGTTGAACATGTTTTCATATATCTGTTGATTGCTTGTAGATCTTCTGTGAAGTGTCTGTTCATTTCCTTTGCCCATTTATTGATTGGGTTATTTGTATTCTTGGTGTAGAGTTTTGTGTAGAATATGCATTTTAACAAGTGTATTTTAAAGTGTGAGAATCACTGCTTTGACAGCTGATAACAGCATAGATCCAGATTTGATCCCTTTTCATATTCTGCACACACTCTGTAGAGAGTAAGCTTTCAGTAAACATTTGCTGAGTGAAGAGTACAGGAATACTCCTCACTACAATTCTAACAAGATATGCCACATAGGCATAGTGATGGGAAAGGCAGCCAAAGCTGGAGAACTCCAAGTCATGCAGGCCATGGTTTCTGGTGAGTGGCACTGTTTTTTGTAAAGTGTGTTCATGTATTATGAAGTTGAAAAATCTACTTAATATACAATGAACCCCCCCATTATTTGCTCTGTTTCTTTGTGAACTCATCTTCTTGCTCTTGATCATAAACAGTTTAAGGGAAGAGGTGCAATTTTACCACAACTGCTTGCTCACCCCTCCACATTCTTGACTGCCTGAGTACCTCCTTTTGGTTATTCTTACTTTTTCCCCTCTCACCTCCAATTCCTTTTTCTTTCCCCAGGGACTGCCTGGGTATTGAACCCAGGGCTTATGTGCATGTGAGGCAAGCACTCTGCCAACTGAGCTATATCGTGAGCCTTGCTTCTGTTCTCTTAGATGAAGAAAATCAGAAGCAAGTTAATTAGCTCACTGAGGAGAGGAGACAAGTATTTGAAGTTTGAACAGGTAGGAGGTGTGAAATAATCAACTAGAATAGTAGGATAAATAATTGACTGGAAAACCTAAATGTTAATGGCAGATTGTACTGAAGGTCTAGGTATGTTTGGTGGTTATAAATTTAAGACAAGTCATTTCACCATAGTGGTATTTTTGTCTTTAGCTTTTTGGGTGCAGGAATATGCAAAGGTAAAGTTTATTCAAGCAGATATGGAGAAGGGCAACAAAGGATTTGAGAGTGCATAGCAGGGTGGGATTATAATGCTGGGTGATGGATTTTAAACCTGTTGGTCTGGGAAATGAAGAGCAGATTGATGGAGGACCCAGTGGTGTCAAAGAACTGGCTGATGGCAGCAAGTACCAGAGAGGATGAGCTTAGAAGGTAAGAGATGGTTTGGAGAATAGGATGTTTGACATTGAGATTTCAGTGATGTTACATTTATTAGCACTGTCTTTTATATGACAATAGGTGTAGGTAGGTAAGGTGAGATGGATCATAAAATCATTGGAATAAGGTTACAGAACTGAAAAATGAAATGACAGAGAGTGTTAAAGGTCCAATTTAATATTCATTCCCTCTTCCTTTTCAATAACCTTGGTATGTTTCCTTTCTGTATAAAGACACATTTCTTAGCTTCCCTGGTAGCTAGATATGTGATTACATTCTACCAGTGAGATCTAAGTGGAAATTCTATATGGAACTTCTGTTAAATCTCCTTAAAAGAAAGAATATGTCCTTACATTTCTCCTCCCTTCTCTGTGACTGTTCATTGAATGGCTGAAATCCAGCAGTCACCTTTAACTGTGAGGTAGCTGAGAATAATATGGCAGAAAAAAGAACTATGGAGCTGTTATATATCAGGCCTGTATACCTCTGGACTTTTTTATATGAGAGGGAAATAAGCTTCAGTTTTGTTTACATCATTTTATGGGAATTTTGTATTATATATAGCCAAACCTAATCCTAACTAATATGTTGGATTGATGAATGTTATAACCTAGGTACTAATGTCAACTGCAGGAGTAGTTATGTTTACAGAGAAAGGCACAAAGCTAAAATATTTACAGAATGAAGGGTAGTAAATGAGTCTGAAAATAACTACGATGAGGAGAGGTGGTGGCCAGTACTTCAAAGGAGTAAGATCAACATAAAAAGCAATGTGGGGTATATGTCTTCTTCATTCCTCATGCTGCCTAGAGTTCCTCATTGCTGTTCCTCTTTACTTTATCAAATTCTCCTGCTCAGCTAGAATATGTTTTATTAGATCAAGTTAATTTCAGAGTAATCAGGTAAACGCATAGTAATAGAAATAAGTGGTATAGTTACTGTTCTTCCTCTAAGAAAATTTCACTAGACTGTAGCTCTAGGTCAAATCATGAATCAAATAATTACATTTCTTTTTTTAAAGTAATTTTTAATTTTAAAATAGTGTTTGATTTAAGAAAAGTTGTAGGGGACTTTTAGAACATCAGGCATGGCCCCTATGATCGCCCACCGCCCGCGGGGACTATTACAACGCGTACACTCTTCTCGATCACAGGAACCAAAAGGAGTTTTTTCCACAAGACTCAGACTTATATCAAGAACATCAGTCTAATAGAGAGTATACTACCAGGAAAGTCAGCCCATCAAGGAACAGTCTCCAGGCAGATACCAGGATCACCTCTTGTACAATAGCCAACCAGAGTTACTTCCTAAAACTTGTTTATGAGTGCAGCTATGTCTGGCAAGCTGCCAGGTGCCATCTTAGAGATCAGGCCATGGTGCGGCTCTGGGGTGCTGAGTCCGCCCCTGGCATCTCCCCCTTATTCTTTAAATAAAGAAAAGATGACTTGGGACCATGCCTGTCTTAGGTTGTCCATGGCAAATTACATCCTTACCTGTCATTGGAATTCTGACCTCCAGGCCTCAGAACCCTGTATTAGGTTGGTATGCATTTCTATGGATCTTACCCATCTTTGACTACTGGTCCAGCATGCTTAGCCATACTTGGGGAGATGTGCCTGTCTCAATGGCTGTCAAAGTCTGTACTATAGCCCGTTGATGACATAGGGCATATTGGCGAGCTCTGATTTAGCTCCATATAACAAAGTCTATCCCTAAGCAGATAATAATCAGAACAGCTACTGTTCCATCCCACTGTTTTGTCAACTCCAGGGATTTAGATAACAAAGAGAACATCGTGGAAACCGATGTAACTTGAACCCTGGTGGCATTGACTCTGAGTATTTCAGCTCATAGCTGACTGGTTAAATTATCAAACGTAGATGACCAATTGCCAGTAAGGTAGACAGAGAGATTTTTAGATAACATAGTCACAGAGCTAAGGTTATTATAACCAATAGGGGTGACATACACTGCTCTTAAAGGATAAACACATCCCAGTCCTGAAAGTTATTGCAAGATATCCACTTGTTCTTGTAGTTAGTTCACTCTTTGATTTACAACGATTATGCCTGCCTTTAAATGGTTGTTTAGAGCTTCTTGAGTCTGTAAGGCTGTAGCTGCATTTTCGGCCAACTGATAAACTGCTGTTGCTATAGGTATGGCAGTTGCTAGTGCTGCTGTTGCAGAAACCACTAATGCAGTGACAACAGCCACTGTAATGCCAAAATCTCTCTTGTCTCTCGATAGTAGAACTGGCAGTTCTGTATCTGTAGCAGAGACTGGAACAGTTATGAAGGTAGGAATATGCATTAAGACCACCAGGTCAAATGCAGAAGCATTTCAGCATTGAGAGAGAGAGCAATTGCTTGAGGTGCAATTGAGAAGAGAAGAAGTTGAATTTGGTTTATTAGCTAAAAAAAACATAAAAAGGGAGAACACACAAACTGGGGTAGGTGGAATGGTAATATTTCTGGTACACATAGATTGTGAGGCAGCACCAGTGAACCTAGACCTGTTTGTCCATGTAGAGGAGTTCCAAGTACATAGCCAAAATTCCCCTCCTAAGAGACTAGAAAAAGATTGTAAGTTAGTATATTCTGAAGCTGCAGTGAAAAGCATCCAATTATTAAAGGGGTTCACATGTTTCATGCCTAATTGAACATCATTATTAGTGAAGTTACCATTAACAGTGAAAGAAGTGAAATTGGGAGTGAAAAAAATCCATTTTGCACAGGAGTCACTGGTCCTGCATGTTGACAACCTGTCCATATAGGAGGTGTACTGTGTTTAGGATTACAAGGAGGAAAGATTCCAGGGGTTTTGAAAGTAGTCCCTGTAGCATTATGTCTTCAAGGTACCCATCCTGAAAGTAAAAAAGCATCTCCTGTTAAGTTTTTTATGTATTCTTGAAATGTAGAACCACTTTCACCCGGGCGAAAGAAAGCGTGGCTAAGGGGTGAAAGATTGTTAACAGCATGATCGTCAGGAGTGTCTTTGGCGTCTTCATTTTGTTGATCCAAATTACTTGTTGGTAGCATTGTCACTGGCCGAGTCAGCCATTCAGGAACCCAGATAGGTGACATTTTATCCTGTGGAAACACACAAACCAAGCCACAGCTCCAGTAAAGCACCGGGTCCAGGCCATTCCATTGTCCAGTAAGAACATCCTTCCATTTTACTGTCACTCTATCATGTTGTTTATGATTGCCATGTCTCTCAGTGGCAGAGTGAACCTCAATATCCAGAGTTAAAAAATTTAAAATAAAGAGGCAAAGAGAAAGTTTATCTTTAGGGGAACTGAAGGTCTCCCCTATTCCCCCTTTTTGTTTATAAGAGTATTTTTGAGGGTGAGATGTGCACGTTCAACAATACCTTGTCCTTGTGGGTTATAAGGTATACCTGTGGTTAGAGTTATTTCAAATTTAGTGAGAAATTGGTTAAAGGATGTTGAAGTATAAGCAGGGCCATTGTCCATTTTAAGTTGTTTAGAAAGTCCCCAGGCTGTGAAAGCCTGGAGACAGTGGGAAATGACATCTTTTACTTTTTCTCCACTGTGTAGCAATGCAAACATGATACCTGAACATGTGTCTACAAATACATGTACATATTTAAGGTTACCAAATTCAGGAATGTGAGTAACATCCATTTGCCATAGATGATTAGGTAACAGTCCTTTAGGATTAACTCCTAGAGAAGGTGGATGATGGAGGACTGTACACTGGCCACAAGATTTAACAATAGCACATGCAGTTTCTTTAATAATGGGAAACTTCAGTTTTAATGTTGTAGAAGTAACATGGAATTGTTGATGATAATTTTTTGCTGCCTCAAATGAAGAAAAAATGTGGGGATCCTTAGTTGCTATGTCTGCTGCATTATTCCCTAGAGCTAAAGGTCCAGGTAAATTGGTATGTGCTCTGATATGTCCAATAAAGAAAGGATTATAATGTTCCCAAATCATTTGTTGTAAAGTTCGTAAAGGACGAAAAATAGTAGAGTTTGTGGCAATAAGCCCTGCACATTCTAAGTTACTGAGAGCTTGAACTACATATAAACTATCTGAGTAAACATTGAATGGAATATTAGGGAACATTTTAAAAACTTCAAGAACTGTTAAGAGTTCTGTTTGTTGAGCAGAAGAGTTAGGGAAAAGGAATGTTTGGACTTTATCTTGATAACAAATAGCTCCAGGCCCTGTTTTGGATCTATCAGTGAAAATCACAGGAGCCTTAGGAATAGGTTGTTTTCTGGTAACTCTTGGGAATATTACAGAATTATTATTACAAAATTGTATATAAGGACATTTAGGATAGTGAATATCAAAGTTAGCTTGAGTGGAGCATCTAACAACAGTCCAAGAATCCATGAAATTACATAACCAAGAAAGTTGATGCTTATCATAGGGAATAATGATATTAGCTGGGTAAATTCAAAACACTATGATAGATGATTTAAGTGCCTTTAGGATTACTTGAGATACTGCTTCAGGGTAGGGTAAGAGAGTTTTATTGGGTGAACAGACTAGATGGAACCAAAACAAGGGACCCTCTTGCCAAAAGAGTCCAGTGGGTAGTTTCTTGTTAGGAATAGCAATGAATTGTAATGGCTGAGTTCAATACAATCTACCTGGGCCTCATCTAATCTTTTTTGTGTAATATTCAAAACCAAACGTGCTTCAGGAGTGAGCTCTCTGGGAGATGTGGGATGGGGATCTCCTTGTAAGATATTAAAAAGAGGAAGTAGTTCTCCTGTGGAAAGCCTCAAATACGGATGAATCCAATTTATATCTGCTAGTAGCTTTTGAAAATCATTTAATGTTTTTAGATGATCTACCCTGATGACAGTTTTTAGTGGCTTTACTACAGCCCTGTTTAATTGGGCTCCTAAGAATTCTTGTGTAGTACCAACTTAAACCTTATCAGGGGCTATAATGAGTCCCCATAATTTGAGTTGTTCTATTAATTCAGAGTAAATATCCTTTAAAATATCTTCCTCAGAGTGGCCTAATAATATATCATCCATATAATGATAGATAATAAGTTTGGAGTATTCTTGTCAAATTGGCTTTAACGCCTGATCAACATAAATTTGACACATAGTGGGGCTATTGGCCATACCTTGTGGCAAAACAACCCATTCATATCGTTGATCAGGTTGTTGGTGATTTAGAGATGGGAGAGTGAAAGCGAATCTCTCACAATCCTGAGGATGTAATGGAATAGAGAAAAAACAGTCTTTTATGTCTATAATTATTGTAGGCCAATCTTTTGGTAAACTAGTAAGGACTGGAAGCCCTGAGTTGGCCCCATAGATTGAATAGTAGCATTAATAGCTCTTAAGTCATGAAGGAGCCTCCATTTTCCTGATTTCTTTTTTATGAGAAAAACAGGGGTATTCCAAGGAGAAGTTGAAGGTCTAATATGATTTGCTTCTAATTGTTGTTGTACCAGTTCTTGGGCTGCTTTAAGTTTTTCTAATGTCAGGGGACACTGAGAGACCCACATTGCTGCATTGGATTTCCAAGTTATTTTTACATACTTTTGTTCAGTGGCCCCAAGGAAAATCCCAAGCCTTGGGGACCTTGATTGCCCTTAACACTAATTGGCTGGGTGTTTCCCTGGCCATAGTGGTCAAGCCCCTTGTCCCATTTATGACCTTGTTTTATCATTAGATTTTGAGCCTTTTGGCTATAATGGCCTTCTGTAGTGAGTACTAAATCCATTTGCATGAGAATATCTCTGCCCCATAAATTAACAGGTAAATGGTCTAAGACATAAGGTTGAAATGTTTCCTGTTGACCCTCATCGTTTTTCCATGTCAATGCAGAACTACTCCTTTGTGGACTAGTAGCTACACCCAATCCCCTCAGGGTTTGTTCCACTACTTGTAGAGGCCATTTGTCAGGGGCGGGCTCTGAGGGCCCCAGAGCCGCACCATGGTCTGATCTCTAAGATGGCACCTGGCAGCTTGCCAGACATAGCTCCACTCATAAATAAATTTTAGGAAGTAACTCTGGTTGGCTGTTTTACATGAGGCAATCCTGGTATCTGCCTGGAGACTGTTCCTTGATAGGCTGACTTTCCTGGTAATCTACTCTCTGATAGGCTGATGTTCTCAATATAAGTCTGAGACTTGTGGAATAAAGCCTTTTTCTTTTTTTTTTTGGTTTCTGTGATCAAGAGCGTAGTCCTTGTGATCGTCCCCGCGGGTGGTGGGCGATCATAAGTGGTGCCGAAACCCAGGAACCTGAGTTACAAAGAAGGAACTGATCAGGTAAATACAGGGTAAGTAAAGTACAGTCTGGCCAGGTTAAAGTTCACGGTATAAGCGACGGAGTTAAAGTTCGCAGGATAATCAAGGGAGACTAAGTGTTTGTGTGTACTTTTGCTTTTGTTTTATTAGTTAAAGTGGTCTGCCTTTTGGTTTGTTTAGCGGTAGCTAATGTGCACTGAAATGTCACGAATGTGCATGGAAGGTCCCTTAAAGGATTTGCCCTACAGACCTAAAAGGTCCCTTACCTCCTGACACTGTTGGAATTTTATCAGGTAGGAGCTGTAGTGCACTCAGGGGATTTAGTTATCCCTGGAGTTATTGACTCTGATTTTACAGGAGAAATTAAGGTTCTTGCACATTCTCCTCAAGGAATTATCTCCATATCACCTGGGGACCGCATAGGTAAGCTTTTGATTATTCCCAGCCTTCATAATAATTTTCCATCAACCACAGCAACCAGGGGAACTGCAGGTTTGGGATCTTCTGGGGTTGATTTTGCCTGTCTTACCATGGACTTAAAAAATAGGCCAATGCTTAAAATAAAGATTAAAAATAGAGAATTTTCAGGACTCCTACATACAGGAGCTGATACTAGCATTATTACCCTAAAAGATTGGACAAAAGAATGGCCTCTACAAGTTGCAGAACAAACCCTGAGGGGATTGGGTGTAGCTACTAGTCCACAAAGGAGTAGTTCTGCATTGACATGGAAAAACGATGAGGGCCAACAGGGAACATTTCAACCTTATGTCTTAGACCATTTACCTGTTAATTTATGGGGCAGAGATATTCTCATGCAAATGGATTTGGTACTCACTACAGAAGGCCATTATAGCCAAAAGGCTCAAAATCTAATGGTAAAACAAGGTCATAAATGGGACAAGGGGCTTGACCACTATGGCCAGGGAAACACCCAGCCAATTAGTGTTAAGGGCAATCAAGGTCCCCAAGGCTTGGGATTTTCCTTGGGGCCACTGAACAAAAGTATGTAAAAATAACTTGGAACTCCAGTGCACCAGTGTGGGTCTCTCAGTGTCCCCTAACATTAGAAAAACTTAAAGCAGCCCAAGAACTGGTACAACAACAATTAGAAGCAAATCATATTAGACCTTCAACTTCTCCTTGAAATACCCCTATTTTTAATACTCCCAATATAGTATTATGCCACTCTGAGGAAGATATTTTAAAGGATATTTACTCTGAATTAATCCTAAATGACTGTTACCTAATCGTCTATGGCAAATGGATGTTACTAGTCTGCATGGTGGGGAAACTGAGGAACCTTGCAGAAATAGGGCAAGGAAAAATTCAAGATCCGCCTCCGGGAATAGGTATGGCAGGAAAAGTAGGAACCTCGCAGAAGTCTCTGGCCAGAGCAGTTTAAGGGCGAGGGATAGTAAAAAGAAATAGGGTCAATCAAAAACTAAAGGTTGCAAAGGACACTACAGTTGAAGTGTAAAAATGCGTGTATGTTGTTTTTGTGTGTTTGTCAAATTCAAGAGTCTTGCTCTAAGTAGCCAGGTAAGCTGAGGACCCTGTCTCTTTCTCTGAGGCAGTTAGGTACTCAGGTAAGCTGAGGACCCTGTCTCTAGGGCAGTTAACCCCTGTCCTAGGGCAGTTAGGTACTCAGGTTAGCTGGGGGCCCTGTCTTCTAAGGCAGTTAGGCACTCAGGATAGCTGGCCAGGTGATAAAATATAAAGAGGATCATAAAGGAGCTCCGGAGTATGTGTATTGTGTGTTGTTTTTGTGTTTGTACTGCTGTTAGTGTGGCCTTTGTACAGTGAAGGATGAATTCAGAAATATCACGAAATCAGTCTGAAAGGATAATTCAAAAAGGAGGCATAAAAAATTTATTACAAGGAGAAGAAGTGCTGGGAGAGATTAAAGAGGAAGTTAGCTGGGGTAACCAAAAACAGGAAAGTTCTGGGGAGGAAAGAAACACTGGGAAAGAATTAGAAAATAAGGAAACCACTGTATGATAATATGTTCAAACTCTAGTAGAAATAAGCCCAGGTTTATAGAAGAAAGACTGCTCAGTGTGCCACAGGGGGATCTTCATAAACAGGATCTAATAGCAACAGAAAAGAACTCTTAAAGAGAACAAAGTGAGGAAGGATTGAGTGGTAGTAATCTAGAAAACAATTACTCAGAAAATTTAAGAACAAGGGAAAAAGGAGAGCTAAATCTAATACAATGAACCCCCACAAGAAATAACCAAGTGGTAGTGAAAACTTAAGAACTAGGGGAAAAGGTAGTAGAAAGCTAAATCTAATATAAAGAGCTTCAAAGTTTATAGAACCTACCCGTATTTGAGGACCAAAATAGAGATACCATCAACCATTAGAAAAACTTTAAAGAGGCAGTTAAGACTTATTGGAAACTGGTATGCAGAGCAGTGTTATCTGGAGGACAATGTCTAATTGGAGAGCTCAGTGGCAAGAAATAGCTATTGAAACTGCTTGCAGAAACGTAGTAGCAAGGTTTCCTGGTAGAAATGTTGATATGCTAATAGAAGGCTAATATGATACTCAAAACCAATATGATCCTGGAGTGTATGCACAGATATACAGGAGCAAAGAGACAATGCCCTAACAAAAGATAAGAGATAACTATAGTAAAATTTGTTACACCTTATGCCCTAGGTCTTTGTCCAAAATGTAGAAAAGGAAAACATTGGGTTAACGAGTGCAAATTACTGATGTTGAGGGCAAGATGATACCAAATAATTTAAGAAACAAAGCACAGCGCTCTTCAACTCAAGGCTCACAAAATGGAAGCAGCTGTCATAGCCCTTGTGAGTTTAAGGAGTAACAGATCTTTTTGTTGATAGTGATTGCATCACTCAGGCAATTCCCAAATTGGAATTGGTTGTACCCATAGCCCCTCATAAGCTGATTTAGCCACATAGATTATTTTCATCTTTTTCTCAGTAAAGCAAGCTGCTTATTTTCATCCTGTGTAAATTTTTAATTCTTCATGTTGGTACCTCACCTTTAAGGAGGGTTTATAAGTAAAGGGAAGTGCACTGATTAGAAGGTTAATGGAGTTAATATTGAAAAATGTAGAGAGGGTGAAATAGTTTTTTAATAATTTAATAATTTGGCACCAAATTTTGGGGATTTTTAGGTTTTGCACTAATAGGCTTGGGTGTGCTTTTATTAATTCTATTCTGCATCTACAAATGCCTCAAATCCAGTCAACAGGCTTATATTGTGATCATAAGATAAGATTTCTGAAAGTGTAGTCTCTCTCTTAAGCAAAGTCTTTCTCTCTTATGCAAAGCCTCTCTTTCTCTCTTCTCTTAAAGCAAGCAAACCTCAGTTCCTCTATCCTCTATTCCCATGCAAAGTGTTGCTGCAGGCGGTGACAAATTGCCATGGGTGGCGACAGTTACTCACATTCCTGAATTTGGTAACCTTAAACAACTTAAAATGGACAATGGCCCTGCTTATACTTCAACCTTTTTTAACCAATTTCTCACTAAATTTGAAATAACTCTAACCACAGGTATACCTTATAACCCACAAGGAAAAGATATTGTTGAACGTGCACATCTCGCCCTCAAAAATACTCTTTATAAACAAAAAGGGGGAATAGGGGAGACCTTTAGGTCCCCTAAAGATAAACTTTCTCTTTGCCTCTTTATTTTAAATTTTTTAACTCTGGATAATGAGGGTCGCTCTGCCACTGAGAGACATGGGAATCATAAACAACATGATAGAGTGACAGTAAAATGGAAGGATGTTCTTACTGGACAATGGAATGGCCCGGACCCGGTGCTTTACTGGAGGCATGGCTCGGTTTGTGTGTTTCCACAGGATAAAACTTCACCTATCTGGGTTCCTGGCTGACTCGACCAGTGGCAATGCTACCAACAAGTAATTTGGGTCAACAAAATGAAAACGCCAAAGACACTCCTGAAGATCATGCTATTGACAGTTTTTCACCCCTTAGCCACGCTTTCTTTTCGCCCAGGTGAAAATGATTCTACATTTCAAGAATACATAAAAAAATTAACAGGAGATGCTGTTTTACTTTCAGGATGGGTACCTCGCAGACATAATGCTACAGGGACTACTTTCAAAACCCCTGGAATCTTCCCTCCTTGTAATCCTAAAAACAGTACACCTCCTATATGGACAGGTTGTCAAATTGCAGGACCAGTGACTCCTGTACAAAATGGATTTATTTTTTTTTTTACTCCCAATTTCACTTCTTTCACTGCTAATGATAACTTCACTAATAATGATGTTCAATTAGTCATAAAACGTGTCAACTCCTTTGACAATTGGATGCTTTTCACTGCAGCTTCAGGATATACTAACTTAAATCTTTTTTTAGTCTCTTAGGAGGGGCATTTCAGCTATGTACTTGGAACTCCTTTACATGGACAAACAGGTCTAGGTTCACTGGCACTGCCTCACAGTCTACATGTACCAGAAATATTACCTTTCCACCTACCCCAGTTTTTGTGTCCCCCCATTTTTTAAGTTTTTAACTTCTTCTCTTCTCAATTGCACCTCAAGCAAATGTGTATTCCTACCTTCCAACCTATTCCAGTCTCTGTTACAGGTACAGAACTGCCAGTACTACTATCTAGAGACAAGAGAGATTTTGGCATCACAGCAGCTGTGGACAGTGCAATAGTGGTTTCTGCAACAGCAGCACTAGCAACTGCCATACCTATAGCAACAGCAGTTTATCAGTTGGCCGAAAATGCAGCTACAGCCTTACAGACTCAAGAAGCTCTAAACAACCATTTAAAGGCAGGCATAATCGTAAATCAAAGAGTGGACTTACTACAAGAACAAGTGGATATCTTGCAAGAACTTTCATGACTGGGATGTGTTTATCCTTTAAGAGCAGTGTATGTCACCCTATTGCTTATAATAACCTTAGCTCTGTGGCTATGTTACCTAAAAATCTGTCTGTCTACCTTACTGGCAATTGGTCATCTACATTTGATAATTTAACCAGTCAGCTATGAGCTGAAATACTCAGAGTCAATGCCACCAGGGTTCAAGTTGCATTGGTATCTAAAGCCCTGGGATTGACAAAACAGTGGGCTGGAACAGTAGCTGTTCTGATTATTATCTGCTTAGGATTAGCCTATGTTATACGCAGCCAAATCAGAGCTCGTCAAGATGCCCGATGTCATCAACAGGCTATAGTACAGGCTTTGACAGCCGTTGAGACAGGCACATCCCCCCAAGTATGGCTAAGCATGCTGGACCAGTAGTCAAAGATGGATAAGATCCATGGAAATGCATACCAACCTAATACAGGGTTCTGAGGCCTGGAGGTCAGAATTCCAATGACAGGTAAGGATGTAATTTGCCATGGACAACCTAAGACAGGCATGGTCCCAAGTCATCTTTTCTTTATTTAAAAAATAAGGGGGAGATGTCAGGGGCGGGCTCTGAGGGCCCCAGAGTCGGACCCTGGTCTAATTTCTAAGATGGCCCCTGGCAGCTTGCCAGACATAGCTGCACTCATAAACAAGTTTTAGGAAGTAACTCTGGTTGGCTGTTGTACATGAGGCAATCCTGTTATCTGCCTGGGGACTGTTCCTTGATGGGCTGACTTTCCTGGTAGTCTACTCTCTGATAGGCTGATGTTCTCAATATAAGTCTGAGACTTGTGGAATAAAGCCTTTTTTTTTGGTTCCTGTGATCAAGAATAGTGTATGCGTTGTGATTGTTCCCGTGGGTGGTGGGCGATCATAGCCATTCTTCTGGCCAATCTTTTAGGGTAATAATGCTAGTATCAGCTCCTGTACCTAGGAGTCCTGAAAATTCTCTATTTTTAATCTTTATTTTAAGCATTGGCCTGTTTTTTAAGTCCATGGTAAGACAGGCAAACTCAACTCCAGAAGATCCCAAACCTGCAGTTGCCCTGGTTGCTGTGGTTGATGGAAAATTATTATGAAGGCTGGGAATAATCAAAAGCTGAACTGTGTTGTCCCCAGGTGATATGGAGATAATTCCTTGAGGAGAATGTGCAAGAACCTTAATTTCTCCTGTAAAATCAGAGTCAATAACTCCAGGGATATCTATAAGTCCCCTGAGTGTACTAGCGCTCCTACCTAATAAAATTCCAACAATATCAGGAGGTAAGGGACCTTTTAGGTCTGTAGGGATGTAAAAAGTTTTGGGCTGTTTTAGTTTCAAGAGGAATTCCATTAGCCTGGAGCAAATCCTTTAAGGGACCTTCCATGCACATTCGTGACATTTCAGTGCCCATATTTCTCTATTAAACAAACAGAATGCAAAGCACTTTAACTAGCAAAACAAAAGTGAAAGCACTTACAAACACTCAATCTCCGTCGCTACCTGCGAACTTTAACTCGTCCCTTATTCTGTGAACTTTAACCTGGCCAGACAGTACTTTACTTACCCTGTATTTACCTGATCAGTTCCTTCTTTGTAACTCAAGTTCCTGGGTTTCAGCACCACTTATGATCGCCCACCGCCCGCGGGGACAATCACAAGGACTATGCTCTTCTTGATCACAGGAACCAAGAGAAATTTATTCCACAAGTCTCAGACTTATATCAAGAACATCAGCCTATCAGAGAGTAGACTACCAGGAAAGTCAGCCTATCAAGGAACAGTCTCCAGGCAGATACCAGGATCGCCTCATGTACAATAGACAACCAGAGTTACTTCCTAAAACTTGTTTATGAGTGGAGCTATGTCTGGCAAGCTGCCAGGTGCCATCTTAGAGATCAGGCCAGGTTGTGGCTCTGGGGCCCTCAGAGCCCGCCCCTGACAGGCCCCCTTCTTCCTGCCGGGAGAAGTCTGTATTATTACCTTTAAATAAAACCTGCTTAATATTGTTGCCTTGGTGTGCTTCTCTAGTGTTCAATCTTCAACATTAGAAGGAGCAGAACTCATCCCCGGTAAACAGCGGTATCAAATTTGGAGGTTCCACGGAGATCTATGCCAAGGTAAGTAAGCTTCTCTCTCCATGCACTCCACATCTGTTTGAGGTGCATCTTTCTCTCTCTTTATTTTTGGAGGGCAAAATGGGCACCCATTGGCTACTTAAATGCAGTTAGTGCAGCCGCCATTCTTAAGACTTGGGTGAGAGGTTTCCTGGCCCAGGCAAGTTTCCAATCACCTGCTTTGTAGGCAAGTTGGACTGTGATGAAGCAATTTAGTACTTTTCTGTCCAGGCCCGGAGCGCAATTGCCACGAGTACACAGTGTCCCTAATCCTGATCTGCCCAGAATGTGTGGAGGTGGAGGAAGGGTTGGAACAACTGCGGGGTTCTTGGCCTGGGTTACTCTCAGGTGGACCCCAAAGGTTCCTTCTCCAGACTCCCTCTCCTGACAGCCCTGAGGGGTATCCAGAGTGATCAGTAGATGAATGGCACTGAGGGAAAGCACCAATTACCTTTGACTACATATGGGCCACACATCCACTCCCTCCTGGATGCTCCCCTTCCCTTTCTGGTCAGACATTAGGAATTCAAGCTGTAGGATTATGGCCTGGGATGATTAGTATGAAAATGCCCAGGTTCCCTTTGTTTGCATAGTTAGCCTTCACTAGTCTAGACACTAGAGTCTCCCCATTACTGTTCCTGTGCTTAAATGTGCTCACAGTGTTCTCTTAAAGTTGCAAGAGGGACACATTTAAAAACCCCTCCCATGAGACCCTCCAAGCAAAGGGTGTTATACACCTAACAACCAATAGATGTCCCCCCACACTCCGGAGATTCCTTTAGTCTACAGGGCAAAAAGATAGGCAAAAGGCACATGTTTTACTTTTGTCATCATTTTCATGATTAGGAGTTTATAGTGGCAGGAGGAAAGCAGTAATGGCCTTAAGTCTGAATCCTTCAAGGGTCTCTAGCACAGGGCAAACTAGGACCCTAGCACTTTGCCGACAAAGACCAGAAATAACTTTGGCAAAGCCAGGTAGTGAGAGACGGGTTTTTCTGGACCGTAAGGAAGCTCAAAGTTAGGGAGATGTCCCTAATAACTCAGAAGGGAGCTTCTCTCTCAACAGTATTGCCAAGTTCATCACTAGCCTGCATATTGCTACATTACAAATAATCAAGAAAAGTTTCTTTCATATGTTACCATGCTTGCCAGCAATAATCTCTACCATGGGAGGAGAAAGCCTCGAGGAATCACCCACTAAGGGAGGAAAATCTAGGGGACCCTCTCAACTTAAGACACACAAAAATAAATTTAGGGAGGTTTTTGAAGGATCCTAGTAAATATTGAGATGTTTTCAAACTTATGCCAGGTTTTTGAATTCACCTGGAAAATTATGCTATTAACCATCTAGAGCACAGGCAGTTCACAGAAACCATCCTAACTGGGATTCAAATAATGAGTAGGATGCTTGAAAAACACTATTATGCAGCCTTCAGGAAAGTCCTGCTATTTTCATGGAGAGACTTAGGAAAGCAATAAGAAAACACACCACTCTGAATCCTGAATCCATAAAGGGCCACCTACTTTTAAAGTATAAATTTATCATTTAGTCAGCCCCAAATATTTAGAGAAAATCACAAAAATTGGCACGTGACCCTGATCAATCCTCAGATGATCTTCTCCAGCTTGCATCTTCTTCTTCTTTTTTTTTAATAATAGACATCAAAAAGAAAGAAAAGGGAACATGTAGGCAAGAAAAAGAACTTTATTAAAGATCATTCAAACTGATAGAAACTTTTAATGCCTTGCAATAGTCCATGCAATTTGCCCATTTTAGGAGTTAAAAAGCAAACTGCCTAGTCCAGGACCTTAGAATAATGAAGCAGTAATTACCCCCACCCTGTAGTTCTTAATCCATAAACTTTTATCTTGGATTCCAACTTCTGCTTGATTTACTAAGTTAGATTTAAAAGATGGCTTTTCCTGTTTATGCTAAAATCTGAAGAGCAATTTCTGTTTGCCTTTGAAGAACCAGATACTGTATCTCAACTAACCTAGACAGTATTGCCTCAGGATTTAGATGACCCTCACCAGTTCCGGACAAACCTTAGCTAAGGAGTTAACAAAATTCAGAGATAAAACATTCTGTGATTGTTCTCCAATAAGTAAAGTACATCCTTTATGTGCCTCCACCCAGGAGGAATATCAAAAGGCCATTGCAGAACTCCTAAACTTCTTAGCTAATAGGAATTAAAAGATCTCAAAAAATAAAACTTAATTATGTCATCAACATGTTCAATACTACAGAAAATAGCCACTATAGGACAATATTCTACCCCAGGAATATCAAGAAGTGGACTTACTTCAAGCTCCTGTCCTCAGCTTACCTATGAAGCAAGATTTAACTTGTTTGTCACAAAGGGGAAAATAAATCCTGGATAGGCAGCCATAGGCAACTCAATAACAAATAGCATATCTCAGTGTGGAACTTAGCAAAGTAGCTTCATTCTCAAAAGTAATGGAAAATAAGGTCTCATAATTTTCTTTGACATTCAACCTGTCCTGATGAGATGGCTAAAATGCCCTAGGCACAAGGTTTCCATTAAAACCTGTTAGATCCTTACAGATCTCAGTCAAGGCTTATATTGAAATGTAAATAAAGGAAGCCTAACCAAGGAAAAAAAAGGTAAAAAAAGAGCCTTACCTAAACTCCAGCAAAAGTAAATTTTATGGTGCCTTACTAAAGTAAATAATGGCTGTATCATTTTTCCAGGACTCTTGTTTTTTTAATTCCATATTTTTTTGAGCTCATGATTTTTTTGAACAGTTCTATTTTTTATTCAACTAACGTTTTTGAACATCTGTTACATTGCAATGGAGATTCACCTATAAAGTGACAAGACCATTGATTTTGTGTTATTTGTATGTCATGCTGTCTGATGTCATGTTTTGTCTGTATCAAAACTGAGTGCTCCTAAAATTAAAATTTAAAAATGGATACAGATACTCTTAATTCACATGATTTAAAAAGGTTCAATTCAAATTGGGTAAACTAAGAAAGGTAAAATGTCTTTGAAAATAACTTGCAAGTCTCTAGGTGGTCAAGCTAATAAAATATTGATGTTAAAAATGTCTAATATCAATTGTTTCTAGGACTTTTCTTCAACAGGAAAGAGACAGCAAATACTGTTCAGGACACTTGTCTGATATCTTGGTTTTTACAGAATAAGTGAATTAGAGCTAACATGTATGGGATTACTCAAATGTGTAGTGGAGACATCTGATTAATTTACAAAGTTAAAATGCTAATTGTTAAATAACATCAAGTACTCTTAACTCCTTAAATTCCTTGGGATATCATGCTTAAACATTATTGGTGTTTTCATAGGTTGGTAAATAAAAGAGTTTAAACTTGCTTTGTGTCATCACTAATCTAAAAACAAGGTTACTAAGAGTTATGTCCTAACAAGTGCAATTCTATATACAAAGTGTCACAAAAGTTTCAAGTGTGTTTCAATTAGAGTACTATAAACAACAAAATATTTAATCTTATTAAAATAATTTATCTTAATTCAGAAATTTCATAAGAGTTGTTTCAGAATGTGAACAAAAAGGGGTCAACAAATAGGAAAGAAAAAATAAAAGGTTCTGGGTATGGAAATATATTTAGTAAAAGGGAAAAGGAAATGTTTCTGGGTAAGAAAGTGCTTGTGTGAATAAATACATGAGGGCCTAAGTAAGTGCTAAGAGAGTCTGTGTGTAAGTAAAGGGCAAGTTTAAACAAGTTTGCTTGTAACTAAGTTGGTTGTATGTATGTGAGAGAGCTAAAGCTATTTAAGGTTTTTCCTAAGGTGAAATACTAATGTTCTAATATAAACCAAAGCTTAATCTATATGGTAAAATGACAAGGATTTCTTAGAAACACTAATTTACTCTTAACTTTGTGTCTATTAAGTTTTATTCTTTAGAACAATTAGTCTTAAAAATTGGGGTTTATACAATTATGGTTAAACAACTGTTAGATTATTGTACTATGTTACAGAGTCTAAATTTTTCTTTAAAAACTAAATTTGGTAAGATAAAAGTGTCAAGGTAATTGTGAAATGGTCACTAGTTGTATATTAAATGTGTTCATATTTTTCAGGTACACAAGTTTTTAAAACAAGGAATTTATTAAGCTCTGCTATTCTCCAGATTAAACTTGTCTGTAATGGTAATCTTAAACTTATAAAGAGTAAATTTTAATTGGGGATTTATTTCTATCATTTAATGTTCTATTATAGGACCTGTTATCAATAGGGTATATGTAAAATTTGTTACTTTTTACACTGAGAAAAAGAATTTCAAATATAAAAGTATTTATAAAAGTTAGAGCCGGACTTGTTTAGAGGTTAATATTATGAAACATGAAAACATTTTGCCATTTTGACACACAAAACGAAAGTTAAAATCTCTCTCAGCCTTTCTTTGATTCATGTTTTAGATACAATGTTAAATTGTGTTAATTATAAAGTTTATATAGGCTCAGGAAACAATATATGTAAACTTCTTAAAATGACATTTAAGAAAGAAGCAAAGATCAACATCAAAATTAGAACACTTAAGATCTGTAAAGAGCCACACCTTACCTGAGATAAGGCTCTACCGCCCATCTTACTGCATGTTAGAGTGACTCCAAAATAAGTCAGACTTCAGCTTATTTAAAGTTATAGTCAAAAGATTGGTTCTTGTAAAAGTAGTGTGATCTCAAATAGGGGATATAATGTGGTTCTCAGTCAAAATTCAAGATAGCGATTATACAAGCTGAATATATTTTTACTCTTGCTAATTTCATTTTTAAAACTATTACCTGTTAATGTTTTGCAGAAGTAGCTGCTTCAAGAACACACAACCTATGTAACTTGTGATAATAAGTCATCACCTATAGAACAGATAGTGGTAACTCCCAGTACTAATGCAGACTCCAGTTAGATAAAAGGGTAAATAATTGTAAAGTTATAGACATTGAAGTTAAAGGCCAGTACTCTTACTTTATGACTGGTGAGACTGGCTTGCTGTATGATTAAGATCAAACTTAGAAATTGGAATTAAATACAGAAGGCAAGATAGACCAGTATTGGATCTTTTGCCCTCAGTTAGCCTGAACCCATGAACAAGAGAACTTCTCGTAGGAGCTTTGCAACTCTGGGTCACACAACCTCCTGATCAAGATTGTTGAGACTAGAGGATGAAAAATCACTCAGTGCATCTGCTGCAGAGGAGAGTCATAGAAAAAGGGAGACATCCCTTAATGTTTCCAAAGGAAGCCACATCATCAAGGAGACCTGGTCTAACCAATGGCACTGGTGGAGCTAAGAAGCTGCTCTCAAGTTCTCTACGAGTGGCCCCTGTGGGAACTCAGCTGACTCTTTAACAAGAAAGGAAACAGGTCAATTTGACCAGCTTGATCTTAGACACCCAACAAAACAGTTAAAACCAAAATATAGCCATTCTCGGGCATTTAAAAGAAATAATAGTTAAAGGTAACTTAAGATGTACACTTGTATTAGCCCACTAGAATAAAGACTAGAAGCTACAAATGAAAGATTCTTCAGCAAATATGCCTGATAACTATCAAGAGAAACTGCCAGAGTCAGAAGTTTTTAGTCAGTTTAAGGCCTGCAGACCTTCTTAAGCTACACAGGTAGACTCAATCTATGTTTGCTCGTATGATTATCTATCCCTAAGAAACAGATGTATAGAGATCTCTACTAAACACAGATTATACCAATAAAGGGATATTTTACAAAAATCAGATGACATTAAGTAGCTTAACTATATTTTCTGGCGGTCATCTATGACATTAAGAGTTAAATGTTGTGTTTACATTCCTGATAACCTGGACAATGTTAAAGTCCCCAAATAAAGGACTTGTCCTCTCCAGGCTTTGCTAGGCCTAGTTATGGGAACAATTTTCCAGTTCTTCCACCTCCTGGTGAGAGATTGACTTCTGTCATTTTCATGATACTCAGTGGCATGTTTCAGATGCTGCATCATTTACTTTCATTTCAGTACTCATATCTTTTTGTTCTTCTATCATAGAATCACCCATCCCCAGATGACTTTACAACCTGCTCTTCCCCAACCAGACTTCTACCTTGGACCCCTCAATTGACCCAATTTTTAAAAAAGGAACTCCAAATGCTTGCCCCTCACTGCCCCCTTTCAGCTTTGAAGCAGCCAGAATGATTGGCGCCCCCTTTCTTTTCCTTACAGCAGTTAGGAGTTCCTAAAGCTAAAGGGGGGAATGAAGCCAGAATTAAAGACAGGTAGTTAGTGTAGAAATAGGGAATTCGGTCAATTCGAGGAAATGAAGCCATGAAGCCATCTGCTTCTGGAAATTGGAGACTGTCCCTGGAAGAATGGAATGTCAAGGATCTCTGGAGCCCATTGTTTTCCAAATTTACCTGTCTTTATCAAGGACTGCAAGCAAGGAGTGGCTAATTAATGCTCCCTGGGTCCTTACCTGTCTGAATCACCTTGGCCCTCCCCCTGCCCATGACTTTTCACTTAATGCAAAACCAGGCCTAGTCATGTAGGCAGGAAGGAGAGATAAGGGGGGAAAGAACTGGAGAACAAAAGAGACTTTAATCTATAAAAGATGTAGGGTGCACTCACTTCTTGGGACTTTAGAACATCAGTCATGGCCCCCTTCTTCCTGCTGGAAGAAGTCTATATAATTACCTTTAAATAAAATCTGCTTAATATGTTTTAAAAAAAAAGAAAGGTTGCAAATATATTTCAAAGTTCTTTGATATACCACACCTAATTTTTCTTATTGTTTACACATTATTATGGTACATTTGTCACAACTCATAAACCAACATTGACATATTATTAGTAATCAAAATACCTACTTTACTTATATTCACCTATTTTTAAAATTGATCCTCTCTTTATTCCAGAATACCCATTACATTTTTATGACAGATTTCCTTGGGCTCCTCTATACTGTGACAGTTGATAAAAATGTCCTTGCTTTTGATGACCTTGAAAATTTTGAGGTGGTCAGATAGTTTGTAGAATATTCCTCAATGTGAGATTATTGACACTTTTCTCATGGTTAAACTGGGTTATGGTTTAGGGGAGGAATACCACAGAAGTAAGTGACCTTCTTGTCATATCATTTCAAGGGTACATACTGTTAGTATGACTTATCACTGTTGATGTTAATCTTGATCACCTAGCTGCAGTGGTATTTTTCAAATTTTTCCACTACAGTCACTTTTTCCTCCTTTCCATACTGTAATTTTTGAAAGGAAGTCAATCTATGCAGTCCATTTAAAAAGTAAAAAATTGTGTTCCATCTTCTTGAGAAGAAACTATATAAATTCAGAATTCTTCTGTATGGCAGAGTTGTCTCTTTCATGTCATTTATTAATTTATTCATTTATTTATTGAATCATTTATTTGTATCACTATGGATTCATGTATTTTTATGTTTTATATTCTAATACTAGGTTATCTATTTTATTGTTCAAATTTTTCACTATATGATGACTCTGGTGTCCCTTTGACATATGCTTATTCAGTTTGTTTTGAGCATTTTCTTACTCTCTGGCATTAAAAGAATGCATTTTTCTTTGATAACCAGATTTAATACAATTGGAAAAATTTTACATAAATATATATGAATACATGTATATGATCTTTATAAAGAGCAAAATATACAAGTAGAATATTAATACCTATGCATCAATAACTAAGGCTTTGAATCTTGAGTTGTTCTGAGTGCAATATTCTATTCAAATCTTGCTTTCAGCTTGGTTGAGAAAATCAGTGATGATTTCATTTTTTGGTAGTCTTACATAATAGAAATCAAATTGATCTAAAAATAAACACTTTAAAGAGAAAATTGGGGTGTTATTAGTAATAATTAGGAATTATTAGAGGATTATTAATTTAATACATTTACATTCTAAAACAGAGGTAAGTTTATATTATAAAAGGAGAAAATTTAAGAAGAGAACTTCAATTTACTTTTGAACAAGAAAAATCTGCAGATCAAAGAATACTAGTTCTACTTTAATAGATGATGAATCCCTTGTATCATAAACATTAGAGAAGGTAAAAGACCTAAGAAATAATATCAACTTTCAGTACATTAGTTCTTGAAATTGTGAAATGATAGGAAACTGTCCAAATAATTATGTGAGGGATGGGGATGTAATTAAGTTGGTACAGTGCTTGCCTTGCAAGCACAAGGTCCTCGGTTCAATCCCCAGCACCACAAAAACAAAAAAACAAACAAACAAAAAACAAATAATTATGTGATTAAGAAGTTTTAGCTCTCACATTTCTAATTCTCTCATGCACATTTGTATTTGTTGGATGTCCTTTAATTGTTCAAATTTATTCTCTAGTTAAAAAATTGGCAGCAATCCAAACTTATAACCATATTGCACAACAGCTATTAATGAATATACACTTGACTGGTACTTTCAGCACCTTTGCCTATGGAGTTCATTGTGCTTGACATCTGACAATTTCTCATGAACTAGAACAAAGCAAAACTTCAACATATGAGAAAAAAAAATATAAGCAGCAACACTGGATATAAACCCAAGTTTCTGCTTTCTATTTCTTTGCTCTGTTTTTGAGAACTACACGGTATGACACAAGAAAAAGAGGCATTAGAAAAATATTCCTACATTTTAGACATAACTTCTTTGAATTCTTATTACTTAGAATCTACTTGAATGAATGGGAGAAAATTAGAGTAGGAGGAGACTACATTTGTAATTCACATTACAATAGTTGGCAGCTACTTATTTTCTAAAGTAAAACTCTGATTAGATTCAATCTGGGAATAAGAGATCAAAAAATATAGGACAGCTAATTTTAAAAAATCCCAATAGTCTAAACCCAGTAGAACCCATAGGTTGATGCTAAATTACTAAAACAACCTATGAGCCTAGAAAGTTGAAAGTAATTTCTTTATTAAGAAAATAAAGACATGTTTTTAGGGAGAGGAGCAAAATAGACCACTTATCAGGTACATTAGTAAATAGGAAGTAAAACAAAATGTCTTATCATAGACAACTATTTTAAGTCCATTATTTATCTTATCTCTCAGAAAACATATATTTAGTTATAATATTAAAAACAAACAAAAAATGAGCTTTTAATAGAAAATCAAATCATATTAGAATATGGAGTCAGACATTTTTTAGACATGCTGATTTAGGGTCCCCACCATAATATTTGATAATCAACATTCGTAAGGACATAATATAAAAATGACTAAAGAAGTCCCTGAGCCCACAGTCTAGAAATTATTGAAAGAAAAAAATGACAGATTACAAGAGCAAGGGGGGGTGAATCATCACAAATGAAAACCAAGGGTTTTATTGTAGAAAAAAGCAGAAAGAGGATCAATGCTTCTGAGAGAGAAATAAGAGTATTTTCTGGGAAATTTGAAGCTGAGAGTAATTCCATATTGTTAGGTTTGGAAGCCATCTCTAGGTTGAGCTTCCCAGTGAAAGTCAGGACATTGACAATGGGACATCTAAAAATAAATCATAATCACCACAAAGAAAATAACAGCTAGCATAAACATACCCATGTCTTTGTTGAAGCTATGGAATTACTCTTTTCAATTACTCCTGTCTTCATAGGCTTCCTAATATGATCATCTGTGGTTAAGATGGTTTTTCAAACCCTATACCACTTGCTAGGACATGTAGATGAAACTGGAGCAGAGTACAGGTTCCCAAAAATAACTATCATACTAGCTTGGGGTCAGTGAAGGCGAGAGACAGATTAGGCTTGACTCCCACCAAAACAGTAAGCCCTTCCATGCTATCCATGTAGTCTCCCTGAATGGTATGATATTGGCTCTTCACATAGCCAAAAGTAGAGAAGATAGAAGTCGTGGCCTATTAACAAGGCAATCAATTATATGATCAATCAATCAGTGATTTCCGATTGCTGGTATTGATTTTATTCTGGACTATTAGCTGTAGTAAATAGTGAAAAAATGATATTTGTCACCATCCTTAAAGATCTTGAATGGTATGATATTGGCTCTTGTACCCAAAAGTAGAGAAGATAGAAGTCATAGCCTATCAACAAGGCAATCAATTATATGATCAATCAATCAGTGATTTCTGATTGCTGGTATTGATTTTATACTGGGCTATTAGCTGTAGTAAATAATGAAAAAAAGATATTTGTCACCATCCTTAAAGATCTTACAAATCTACTAGTAAGAGATAAGATATGTATACATGTAACAGAACTCAAGGGTTTTGCTAAATATTGTGTGTTTGATAATAGAAATGTAAAAAAGGGCACTTAAGAGAAGGCTATACTAGGCCCTTGAAGGATGTGAAAGATATAGATTAGAATAAAGAAAAGTTTTAAAAATCAGGGAACAGCAGCAAAAAGAAAGAATAAAGCAGGAATGGGTCAAAGAATATTTATGATCAATGCCTAAATTAGTAGAAAACAAGAATGGGCAGCATTCCAGATTCAGAAGACTGATACAAAAGAGGGAACTCACAACAAAAATTCTCAAACATGGGATTCTCAATTATTTTATGAGGGCAATGGTGGTGGGGTGGTGGGTGTCCACAGAACAGGGCTTCCCAGGGAAAATGTTATCTTGGAATCCTGAAAGGATGAGGGAGGGTGACTTATCCTACAAAAGGAAGTGGTCCTCCAGATGGAACCAGATGAAATGATTATAGCAAGTTCTTTCGGAGAGCTAAAGAGTCTTTTAGTGGGAAAATGTGGTGAACAGTAAAATATGTGGAAGAAGTGTGACTAGGAGACTTACTTACTACTTTCTTGTTGGGGGCTATGCCATGCAGACTTGCCAAGATGGCACCTGGCAGCCAGCCAGAAGCTGTTTTGATCACATTGGAGGTATGCGTGCACAGGTGTTCCTGAGTGCTCCTGCTCACGCCTGCTCGTGATTGGGTAGCTGGCTCCTCGCCTGATTGCAGCTGGTGTGGCCCCGCCCTCCACCTCCTGGAGGGAATATAAGCAGGCATTGGGCAGGGGTGTGAGAGTAATAGCAGCAGCTAGTAGAAAGAAGTGGGGAAGCCATTAGAAGAAAGGAAGAAGAAGCGGCAAGCAGATAGAAGGCAGTGAGTAGGGGCAGCTTCGGAAGGCAGAGCGCAGAGCGGAGAACTGAGAACACATCTTTAGTTTGCAGATCACAGATAGGCAGATTGCAGTATGTGGGACACATCATTAGGAAGCACCTCAGTTAGACACACCCTTAGTCCACAGGATGCAGGATGCACCTTTAAGTAGAAGCAGCAGAAATAAGAAAGATAAGATCTCTGAAAGTATAGTCTCTCTTAAGCAAAGTCTCTTTTCTCTCTGATAAGTAAAGTCTCTCTCTCTCTCTCCTCTCAAAACAAGTAAACCTCATTTCCTCTACCATCTATAAACAAGCAAGCAAGGAAGGAAGCAGCTGAGAAATAGAGGTAGGTAGCTCAGTTTCCAGACCACCACCCATAAAGACCTACGCAAATTGTTGCTGCAGGCAGTGACAAATACCCACAGGTTTGGCACTGCAAAGAGCCAGTGACACTTTCTGTAATAGAAAGAAAGAACAACAGAACACAAAGGAAATAAGAGGAAAATCAAATTAAGCTGATTGAGGGATCCAAAACCAAGGACAGGAAAAATATGATTAAAAAATAAAGTTTAGGTAGAATTCTTGAGATGGAATTCTGAAGGAACTGATAGATGGTCAAGTAGTACTTTATCAAAATGGGGCTGAAGTTTTGAAGAGATTAAATAGGAAAGAATTTGAGAGCTTTGCTTTCTGGAGATGATGCTAACTCAGGTGTTTGTATGCATGCTTTTATTTATCTTATAGCAGTAGGTCAAGAGCTGGAGTTTTCATGAAGGTTTCACAAAAGGATTCACTAGTTCCAGCCTTGCAGGATTGTTATGAGGATTAAATAAGCTCCATGTATATGAAATGTTGAATATAACTGTCAACCCTTAATAAAGTTCAAATTATATTCTTTAAGGGAAAGAAAAACTCCAAGGGAAAAGGTTTAAAAATGCCAAACTCAGTAGTAAGAGATTGGAACCTGGTCATGGATGGCTTTCAAGGGAACAGTGTCAGGAGTAAGAAGGTGAGTTTAAAATGCAGGGACTCTGGGGAAAAAGGGGAGAGGCCTGAGAGCATAGGATGTAGAAACTTCAGATGTTTTGGCAATGAAAGAGAGGAATAAAATAGGAGAGGACATGGTAAGGATAAGAAGATTAATAAAAAATTACTTTCTCTTCCTCCAAGATAGGGAAGTTAAGCTAGTATAGTCAGTTGCAGAAAACCACCATTTTGGGGACTTCAAAGATCAATTTCCACTTTTTCTGAATAAAAATAACCCTAGGATTGAGCTCAAGTTCAGACTTCTGAATCATTGTGTTCAACAAAGCACTAAGCAGTCAGCTGATGTTATTACCTTTCAATGTCACATGGACTTTTCATGCTCCAAGCCAGTCTAACCTGCATGTGCTATTCACCTGATGCTAGCCAGCAAAGCAGTCACTTCAGATTTGTAAATCTACTTAACAGATTTGAAATTATATTAATTCAACATACTCTTTCTTCCTTTGGCAGCTCTATTACTGCTTCAAATAATTCCTCCCAAAATAACATACCTTACTTTTTTCTCCATGAGTTTTTTTCTACCTAACTTTTCTTTTAAGTCTTAAACATAGTCTTTATACCCTTTTCTTGAATTTTCTCTCCTTTCTCATTTGCATTTAAACTGTTAGTGATATTTCCCCATTCAGTTGTCACCAATATTGTTCCATTTTTAATCAGAATTCTCAAATTAACAAGAGGAAACTGAAATGTAGTAAAATATTGTTTGTATTAAGAAATATTTAGAAAGAGTTACCATACATCATCCTGGGAGAATTTATCTTTTTGCCATTTTTTTCTTGAATTTTAATTTTACCTGCCATCATTTCACTTTGTGAGGAAAATTTCTTTAACCCTAAAGAAAAAAAATTAAAATTTGAGTGTAAATTACCTTAGTAAAAACAACAATCCTATTAACAATTACTGTGTTATGAGAAATTCAAAGAAATATAGGATAATTTTCTGTACTCATAGATTATAGTTTGCTTGATTACCTGATCCTGCCACCATCAAAATATAAGTAGAGCATACCTAATTGGAAAAACTGAAATCTGAAATGTTCCAAACCCCAATATTCTTTGAACACTGACAAGATGCCACAATTAGAAAATTTAGCACTTGATCTCATGTGATAGCTCACAGTCAAAAAACAGGTACATTAAAGCTATTGTATAAAATTACATTATGGCTATGTTTATAAGGTACATAAGAAAAATAAGTGAATTTAATTTTTAGATTTGGGTTCCATCTCCAAGATAGGCCATTATACATATGCAAATATTTCAAACTCTGAAAATACATGAAGTTCAAAACACCTGTAATCCTAAGCATTTCAGATAAATAATATTCTCCTGTATCAATATGTGTAACTTACTTTATTTGGTTTTGTCTTAACATGCTTACTGTACTCTGCTTTCCAACAAATACCTGCCTCCTCCCTAACATAGTCTTTGAATTGGTAAATGAAATATGGACACATGGAAATGACAAATGGTCTTAAAAGCACATGGAAAATGTGCACAAGGTCAAAGGCAAGTTGGATGTGGTGACACAGCCTGCAATTCCAGCATGTGGGAAGTTGAAGTAGGAGGATAATTTGAGTCTGGGGGTTCAATTGGTCTGAGCAATGTAATAAAACACCATCTCATAAAAGGAGGGGACTGGAGAAATTCACCTACACAGGTATCTTAATAATAAATGTATTTTATACAATGGAGAGTAAAGGAAGGGAACATAAATTCTCAATCATATTTTATGCTAAAGTCCTATGGAAGATAAGCCTCACCTTCTATCCTCTTTTATTAGATAGGAGTTTGTGTGGGGGGTAAGACCAAGGGTAATACCCAATCTTGACAAATAAATTTAAGCATTAATGTACAAATAGTTCCTGTAGTAGGATCTAACACCAAGGATGTGGCTAGACAAAGGCAGAATCATATTTAAGTTCATTTAAACAACTCTAGCTCAAACAGTTAGCCTTTGCCAAGATATATAGCCTTATGACCAGATATGTAGGCACTATGCCATGTAGAAAATTTAAACTACAATCCTAATGTGTTACTCTATAAAATTATGGAATGTAGAATATCAGTACAGGAATGTGTCTTACTCAGTCCAATCCTTCTTTCTACAATACAATATCAAGCGATCATCTCATTTCTCCTTAAAAGTCTCTGGTTTTGGAGATCTCACTGCCATCTAAGGAGATGATATAATTGATTGCGGTAGTTGCTGGAACATTATTTTTTGTACTGATCCCCATATCTACTTCTATTCTACTTGCATCATTGGAACTAACTCTTCCTTCTGGAGCCACAGAATTGAATTTTAACACATGACCGGTCTTAAAATATATGAAAAGCACCTGTCATAACTACTTTAATCTTCTCCCTATCTGGCTCACCAGCACAGGTTCCTTATATAACAGGTTTCATGTTCTCTGACATTCTAGTTGCCCTTTTCTGGGCACACTGCATTAACTATCCTGATATGCTTCTCCTGAAACACAGAAGTCAGAAATACAATACTCAGAGTTTACTGTGTTTTTTGATATCTTTTCTCATTTTAGCTGCAGAAATTATTACTTATAAATCAATAAGAAAGAATGGGAATGTTTCCTTTTGAAATTAATCACAGGTCTTTTAGGATGGTCAAGAAATACATTTTGAGAGTTTATTTCCAATTACTTCTTACAGGGTATTCATAGAAGTGATATCAAGAAAGTTCTTGGCTGCCATGCAAGAAATTTGCATTTAATGTACGCTATAGAGAACCACTGAAGGATTTTGACTGGGAGAGAACTCAAATCAGATTTGCAATTTAGAATACATGTCAGAGGGAGTAAATAAATGCAAGTAAATCTTGCATTTATTAGCTTGAAACTTTATGGAGGAGGAGGGGATAGAGATTTCTTTGGAGACAGGCAGTCAGTTCATAAACAATAACAAAAATCTGTTAAGATTTAATGGACAAATATATTTACAACATTCTGTGATGCTGTTCTCTTTGAATTTATTAACTTTCAGTATTATCTTTTTTAGACACATATTGTATCATATTTCTTATTTCCCTCCAAATCTTTCTCCCCTTTTTATATTCCTAGTTTACAATAATGGCCACAGCAACTGGGCAGATTCTTTTCTCTCTTATCTCAAAATGTATTCTGCCACCAATTCCTTTTTAAAGTTCCTATGAAGTTTCACTCAAGTTTTTCTCCTTCTATTCATTTACATTGCCATTACTTTGGTTTAAAGGCTTCATGAGGTCTTACTTGGACTGATGTTCCCATTTTACTCCCTCTAACATGTATTCTACATTGCAAATCTGATTTGAGTTCTCCTGTCCCAGTTAAAATCTTTCAGTTGTTCTCTTTAGTGTACATTTTTAAAAAATTACTTGCATGGCAGCCAAGAACTTTGTTGATATCACCTCTATGAATACCCCTGACTTCATTTTCCTTAATTTCTATAACATTATTTCCCAACATTCTCAATTACTTGTAACACCCAGAACTCTATTTACTGTCAGTTTTCTCTAACTTTATATAAATATTGGTGACATTTCCACTCATATATCAAAATTTTCTTTTTCTTTTAGAGTATAGTCATGGAAGAATTGGGTACTTGTTGCCCATTGTTCCCATAGTAGCTTCTCTACTTTGGTACTAGAGCATCTGCTTAGGATGCAGTAAATATCTGTGAAGTGAATGGACACATTAAATGTTTCTTGCCTGTCTTCCTTCTATGACTCTGAGTTCCATGAAAATAGGGATTTGTTTTTCTGTTTTTTCTGCACCTAGCAGATCATATATACTGAGAGATCAGTAAATGTTTGCTGAACAATGTTGTTGAAGAACAGTGAAGAATTGAAGTTTATTCTCCCAGGGTCCCAAGACAATGTGGGAATGAAGAGAGCCTAAATTAAGCTCTATGATAATGGGTCTTTCAAGATATACTCTCAGGAGTAAGGCATATTGTATTTGTGTAATCCTGACTTTTTGAAATCCTGACTTGCTCTGCATATTTTGGTATAATGCTACAAGAGAAAAGAGATGTGGCTGCCATACTGGTCTTCCAGACAAGTTCAGCCTTTTAACATGAAGAGAAATTGGCCAAGGCACTTGATAACCTGAGATCTTATGAAGTTTCTACTACAGAATTCAGAACTTCATTTGCTAGAAGGCCATACTGTATTCATTAGAAGTGACATTTATTAGATACCTTCTATGTGCTAGGTATTGGTCTACCTTGGAATAGAAAGGTAAATAAACATGATTATTTAAAGAGCTTTCAATATACTAATAAAGGAGGGAGAAAATATGTATAGGTTTGTCCTGTATAAACACAAAGTAAAGGGAGGGCATACTAAGAAGAGAACATCAGAAACAAAAGCTCTGGTTACAAGGATATCTGCTATATTGTTACTTAGTAAGTCATCCAGTGCTTCTAGAAGACTTGATGTGTGGTAAAGAATACTAAAAAATGAACCTGAAAAAGCAGGTTAGACCAATCTGTGGTGGAACCTAAATGTCACCCTGTGACATTATACATTCTGGTAATACATAGAATTGGTATAACTTGATATGGTTTTCAAGGAAAGAAAGTTGCTGAATGAAAGAACCCTTGTGAGACTGGCAAAACAGGCAAAGAAGAAAGAAACTTGATTTCATTCATGGTAAGAATGTGGGTTCAGTGTTATAGAAAAGAGTGGAATATTTCCCTTGACATGAGGGCGATCATTCTAGAGAATGAAAGAAGGAAAATGGGATTTAGTAGAGGGAAGACAGACCAAAGAAGAGAAAGCTGGTCAGGCTCGAAAGACTAGGAGAGACTAGGTCAAAGATAAACTTAGTGAAGATAAAATTCAGGGATGAGAAAGACAAGAATTTGGTAGGTAGAAAGGTAAGTCATGGCTAGAATAAAAAACTCAGGGTTCCTGTTGGAAGTTTGGCAAAGTCATAGGGGTTCTTTGAAGATTTCTTTTTTGCAAAAGCTGGAAAAATATGTGCTAGGCTTCTGCTACCATAAGAACCTGAAATTTCTGTACATTTTCCTTCAGATCACCTACTCTCATACCCATAATGCAGATTCTTCCAAATACTCATGTTTCCAATTTCTCTTTGCAAGTTACTTGGGCATGGAATAAGAGTCCCATTTGCTTCAAGCATACTAAGATATTTTGCCCTATGTTAGTGAATTTTTCTCCCCTTACTTAATTGATCTAATTAAAATATTCATTTAATATGACTAGAATTAAGCCAAACATGGGACCTTGCATTTGGTGGTCCAGTGCTGTTAAGTAGTACATGATCTCCTGCATAGAGTGTAAGAAATTAGGAAATGTCAGACATTTGAAAAGATGATTTTTACCTATTAACTTTATAGCACTATATTTTTTTTCCTCTGACATCATGAGGATCTCACTAGTAAACAGTAATCTATAATTCCAATGAAAACACTAAATAGTTTTAATTAAATACTAGTAATGATAACAAATTTTATTATGATAATTATAGGATCAAAGAATTTCTTATTTAGAAAGAAAATTCAAAGTCATCTGGCTTCCCTATTCTGAGGCTTAACTCTCCTCCATTCACCTCTGTTCAAATGGCTATTTAGCCATGTGACATTCTTTGCTATTATGTTTGGATTTCTCACAATTTCAGAGGCTGCCAAAGAAAAGGTCTTGTTGATCTGGGCATTAGACTAAAAACCCTGACACTATTAGAAGAAAAAGTAGGCCCAACTCTATCATGTTGGCTCAGGAACCGACATCTTCCTTAAGACTCCTAAAGCAGAAGTAAAATAAAGTATCAATAAATGAGATGACATAAAATAAAAAGCTTCTTTGCAACAAAGGAAACAATAAAAAAGGCTCTCAGAATGGTAGAAAATCTTTACCATTTACACCTCAGAGCATTAGTCTCAAGGATATACAAAGAACTCAAAAAACTTAATACCAAAAATCCCCAAAAACTCAATAAATGGGCAAAGGAACCAAACAGGCACCTCACAGAAGAAATTCAAATGGTCAAAAAATATGAGAAAATGGTCAACATCTCTAGTAATGAGAGAAATGCAAATTAAAACTATACTAGAGTTCATATCAGTCAGAAATATATCAAGAATACAAGTCACAGTAAATGTTGGCAAGAATGTAGGGGAAAATGTTCACTCACATTGCTGGTGGACTGAAAACTGGTACAACCACTGCAGAAAGCAGTATGGAGATTCCTCAGAAAACTTGGTATGGAACCATCATTTGACCCAATTATCCAGTTATCCCACTCCTTGATTTATATCCAAAGGACTTAAAATCAGCAGACTACAGTGACACAGCAACATCAATGTTTATAGCACTCAATTCATGATAGCAAAGCTATGGAACCAACCTAGGTGCCCTTCAACAGATAAATACAAAAAGAACATGTGGTATATATACACAATGGAATATTACTCAGCCATAAAGAAGAATGAAATTGTGGCATTTGCCAGTAAATAGATGGAACTGGAGAATATCATGCTAAGTAAAATAAATCAGGAGTATGGTTGTGGCTCAATGTTTGAGTGTTTGGTTAGCATGTGCTTGGTTATAATGTGAGGTCCTGGGTTTGATCCTTAACACTGCATAAAAATGAATAATATAAAACTATTATGTCCATATACACCAAAAAATATTTAGAAAAATAAATTAACCAGTCCCAAGAAATAAAAGGCCAAAGTACTCTCTGATATGTGAATGATAACTCATAACAGGGGAGGGGAGGGAGGAAAAGTATGGATGTTCACTGGATTAGACAAAGGGGAATGAAGGGAAAGGAGGAGGGATGAGAATGGGAAAGACAGTAGAATGAATTAGACATAACATTCCTATGCTTATATATGAATACAGGACCAGTGTAACTCCACATCATGTTCAACCACAAGAATGGGATTCAAGTTGGAATGGGTTGCACTCCATGTATGTATAATATGTCAAAATACACCTTACTGTCATGTATATCTAAAAACAACAAATTAAGAAAAAACTCTATATGGACAAAAAAGGAAAAGGTCTTGTCTTTTTTATTTTTTAATGTTAGGCTGATATTATGCAACCAACAAGATTTCACTACTTGGTTCTAGTTTGACTCTTTTCCCTATTAAGTAGTTTATTCCTTCAAATATTTGAAGGGAACTCTCAGATCTCCCCCAGATCTTAACTTCTTTTGCCTAAACTTCTCCAGCAAATTTATGTGTATTTCAAATGATATGTTTTCACATTCCTTAAATCATTCTTATCTCTCTCCTTATTCAATGAATTCCAGTTTTACTTTTATAATGTTTTCAGGTGGTAGTCTGATCAGTTTAGAGAACAATTATGTGTTCTGGGGCATAATATTTTGATGATGCTAGATTTAATCATGCCTTTTAGAAGCCTTATCCTCTGCTGATTCATATTGAGCCTACTAGCCCAAACCTCAACGTTTTTTTCTAGTACTCCTAGCCAAAACTTAAAGAAGGTATGTAAAGGAAGTGTGAGGATTTGAAAGTTGAATATTCTACATTCTGACTACTCTCCTACCAGGTGTTAACTTGCTGTCTGAAGTTAAGTCACACCATTTATATATTTAACATTCTCTATAATGAAAGATGGCATTCCTTTACTTCACAAATACATGCCAGTTGTCCAAAATTTAGATGAGTGGAATCATCTGGGGAAAAATTTTGTCTAAAATCTTATGCCTGTCCCACACAGATGTACTGAATAAGCATCACCAGGGATGAGATCAAGCATCTCTTAGTTTGGAAAATATCCCAAGTGATTCTAATATATGTTTATGGTTATAAATTACTACTTTAGGGTCACTTAAAAATAAACATTCTAGTACTGACTGTATGACAGATATTATGCAATCCTCAAGATTTCAGTCACACATACTGCTATTTAAAAGCAAGTACATAAACACAATTAAACATCATCAAGTAATTAAGTAGTTAATTTGTATAGTCACTTACCTTTAATTACTTGAAAGGCCCAGTGTCCTTGGAGCTCTGCAATGGACATGTCTCCTAAGGTTTGAATCAGGCCTATTACAGCAAGATTGACTTTTCTAGATTGGGGGGAAGACCTTTTTATATGGGATATCTTGTTTTTGACCACTTTGACCAAATCTTCAAGAAAAGCAAAGGCAAACCACAGCCTGTGGCAAAGATAACAGCATCAATGTCATCCTCCCTGGAGCCATCCTCAAATATGGCAGTTGTCTCTGTGAATTCCTTCACATTTCCTTTCACTTTTACCAAGCCATAAATTATATATTTGGCAATCATCATTTACTGTTGGATGCTTGCTCAGAGCTCTATGAGTGCCAATAATGATGAAGAGGAGGAATGAGAGTGACTGAGAGAGGGAAAGAAGGGGAAAGAGAGAAATAAATCATGTAAGTAAATTTTTGCTTCAGTGGAGGTGGTTAAACAATATGTCAATGGTTTTCACTCACTCTAAATGAAATTTGGAAAAGTTCTACTTTATACAAGTTCTACTTTATATCAGCTTTTCAGGGCAAAAACTGAAACCCAGAAGTCACTGAAAGGGGAAAATACTGAAGAAGTAAAGGAAGAAGAGTTTTATTTGAGGAATGCATATGTGGTTTCTTAAATAATACTAACACTCTGTGGTATCATAAGGCCATAGGCCAATAGTTTCTGTCCACATATCATTAAGTCTGGCAGAACTTGTCTGTTAATATTCTGTTCAGTTCCATTTCTAATTCCATAGGCCCAAGAGGTAGACTTAGAATTTCATTTCCCAAACTGTGTAACAAATTACATCCATATTGCAATTTAGAATTTAAATTACATTTCCATTTATTAACTCAACAGTCACACAAACTCTAAGAAGGAGATAGAATAGGTGTCATTATCTAGGTTGTATAGATGTGGAAACTGAGGTCAAGAGAAGTGAAGTAACTTGACCAATGTTATACAGCCTAAGCCTAGAATTTTAGAATTTCTATTAAAATAGTTTTCTATAAACTCTGTTCGGATACTTTGGACCTGTTAAGTAGTGTTTTCTAGAGACAGCATGGAAAATAACTGTATCAAAATAAGTACGTTAGGTTTCCAGTATCTTGTGTCTTTAAAAAAAAGTCTTAATTCAGTTTTTTTACAGTCTTAATTTCTGAATTTTAAGTCAGTAGGCTCTGACAGTCCTCATTCCATTATCTTCCTGGCCTAGCCTCAGAAATATTATATGTTTACAACTATAGCTGATTTGTTGAATTTAATTTGCTTTGATTCCAACCTTTAGGAAGAATGTTTTCTGCATCCCAAACTCATTATTTCATTTTTCTCTCTAAACCTATTCCCTTTCACTAGCAGTACCACTATTTACATAGATGGCCAAGTCACAAAACTGTCTCATATATGTTTACCAAGTCTATGCTCTTTATCTCTTAAAAAGGAAGATTAGCCAGAATAGTTTTGTTTCCTCCCTATCTCCCCTGAACTATGACAGTTGTCTTTATGGCTCTTTTTCTATCTGCCTTCTATACCATTTGCCTTAGAATAGAAAGACAAATAAAAATGATTTTAGGATCCTCAATTTAGAAAAGAAAATAAAAAAAACTAGAAAGAATATTATTGGGTCAGGTGCTGTGGTCATTCTACAATACTTTTATTACAGATTTATTATTATATCACTCACTTGCTTAAATTCTAGACAAGTGCTCTGCCACTGAGATAAATCCCCAAACCCCCAAACTTTTTATTTAGCAGAGCATAAAAAAAGTTTCTTATCTGATAGACCTAGATATATATTCAACTACTCTTCTACCTTTGCCATATAGTCTAGATATATTAGACTATGTGTGGGTCTCAGGCTATAATGTACCTTTTGCTATTCTAAGATATTATAATTAGAATGCTACATGCTGACACTATTTGCCTACCTATTATTATTTCATAACACCTCAATTTGTTTTGCAACTACAAAAGATATTCATGCTTAAATAACAAAATGAAAATTTATTGGGAATCAGAATCCAAGTATCATCTCACTAATTAATTTCAAATTGCTGAGGCAATTTAGCAAGACCCTAATCAACTTAGTGAGACCCTATCTCAAAAAATACAAGGGGCTGGGAATGTAACTCAGTTGGAAAATGACTCTGGGCTCAATCCTAATACCCAAAGAAAAAAGAAAAGAATATTATTGGGACATCTGTGGAAATTTGAATATGCCACCAGGGACATTTGTGAGGATAATGAGATAATACATATAACTCATCACTGTGCTTGTCTTTAAAAACTCTTCACAAAAGTAAGGTACTATTTGTATTATCATGTCTTTTCTCTCTGTATTTCATGCCCAATATAATGCCTTGCTCACAAATGGTGCCCCATATTTGTTGACTGACTGAATGATGCACTGCTCTGTACTACCTTTGTTTGTTGTTGGGCACAATATAAAAAGAACTGATACCTGACAGAATAAGAAAATGGTTAATGCCAATGAGAATAAGTGACAGAAATCTTTAGACCAGCAGATCTTGGTCTTCTGTGGTTGATAAGGTAAAAATTGAATTTCAAATCTGAGTTGTCTTAGTGTATGGGTTGAGATAGCTCTGTTAGCCTGTGTGAACAATCCTTGATCTTGTATCTTAGCCATCACCAACTCCATTCCTATCCTGAGAACATACCTGTGTTTAGGCTTCAGGCCAAATTTCATGACCAAATCTTTTATTCATACTTTTTCCAAAAATTTACTTGTTAATGCTTGGCCACATATCTTTGATATAAGATGTTTAAGTTGAGAAAAGTGTAATATATTAAAAGGATATCTATGGTTCCCCTACATGATTCAGAATCCAAGCCCCACTCCTGGTGCTGAGGAATACCTAAGGCATGGAATATATTGTTTACTTTCATCATTCTGGCTCACAATCTGAAAGCACTCCCACTTTAAGATTAAGTTCAAACTCACTAGTGTGGCATTTTAGTTCTGTACCATCTTTTTAAAAAATTTCATGCCATTTTCCTTCCCAAACTATCCAAGAATATATCTCACTGTGATCCACCACTGTTTTTGTTTAAAGTTAATGTGCTTGAAAAGTTCTCCTCTTTTAAATTATCCTCAGCCCATTCATTTTTAAGATCCAGATCAAGTTGGCTTCCTCTATGAGAACACCACTGACCTTTAAGGCTGACAATTCTCTCTCCATTCTCTGAACTTCACTAGCACTTACCAACTATAGGAATCATTAGAAATAATGGAATAGGTTGGACTCAGTGACACATGCCTATAATTCCAGTGGCTCCAGAGGCTGAGGCTGGAGGATCATGAGTTCAAAGTCTGCCTCAGCAATTTAGCAAGGCCCTAATCAACTCAGTGAGACCCTATCTCTAAATAAAACATAAAAAGGGCTGGGGAAGTGGCTCAGTGGGTAAGTGCTGATATCTACATATTTTTGGAAAGTTTAGATTGCTTCTTTTTCCACTTGAGTGGCAAAAAGAAAACTCACCCACCATCCAATTAAGTAAAAATTTTAATTACCAAAATGTGCCTTCCTTTATATGAGAACATGGCATTTCTTCTAGTCAATGTATAATTCACACTCTCAATATTGCATTTACACAACCTCTTCCACCAAATACCTGGTCTTCATCAAATCCAGGGATAGGCTAACTAGGATTCTTTAAAAATTTTTTTTGTAGTTGTAGATGGACAGTATGCCTTTGTTTTATTTGTTTACTTTTCTGTGGTGCTAAGGATGGAACATAGTGCTTCACACATGCCAGGACAGCACTTTGCCACTGAGCTACAGTCCCAGCACTAACTGGGATTCTGAGTGCAGCATGAAGCAGTGAACTTATTCCTTAGTATAAAGCCAACTGAAGAGTGGAACTCTAACCAGTAATCAAGCCCCTCCATTAGCATCAATCATGATTCCAATTGAAACAATGAAAGCAAGTCTCATATTTGCCATTGCTACTGATGGACAATGTGCAGTCATCCATACTTTGTTGGGTCTACCTTCTTGATAAGACTGAAGATAGAATGAAGCAAAGTAACCCATTGACTCAAACCTGCTTGGCTTTGTAGTTAATCTCTGCAAAAAGATCTTTTCCAAAATTCCCAACAATAATACTCTTTTTCCAGTCAATGCTTCTGGGTTTTTATAGTCTCAACTATGGAAGTACTGTCCTTTGAACTTCTCAATTCCTGCAAAAGAACAGAAAATAATTTTTTTAATTATAGTTTATATGATGGATATCATTTTTTAAATCATTCTTTTGTAGAATTTAAAGTTGAAGAACATATTCTTCATATGATCTCCCTTTATTCAGCTATTCTTGTAATTCTGAATACTTTTGCTTATTTTTTTCTTCCATAGCCCCAGAATAGTAACTTGATTCCTTTATCATATGTAGTTTGTATTTTGTATTTGCAAACTCACAAAACCAAACTGCCTCAGAAAACTGCCATTCTCTTTTGTCTTTTCATTCCCTTAGATACATACTCCCATTTCAATTAGAGTATATATGTTTCTGTATACTCTAGGATATACACAAAGTGAATTAAAAAAAAAAAAGAATGTTCAGGCCCCTAACTGAAACTAAATTATTCAAGCTTTTATTTAACACTTAGAAACTCAATATTTCTTTGTTTCCTGAATCACTAAAAAAATTCATGTCTGAACCAATGCTGTGTAAGAGTTCCACAGTCTTCCTTTTTGATTCTTAAGAAGACCAAAGTCATTGTGAAACTCTACAATCATGTTCTATTTGCAGAAATACATAGACCATAACCTTCTATTTCTTAGTGTCAAAGACATGGCTTAAGGGTCAACCTCCTTTCTGGTAGGTCACTCACCTGGAAAGCGTTCCAGGGGTAAGTGAGCATTAATGTGATGACCAGTGTAAACCATGACTCCATCAAAGACATTAACTTTCTTTTTCCCTTTACACTCAGTGACCACCTCCCATTGGCCTGAACTAGAGAAATCAGGCCTCTTCTTCACACTGTACACAGTGGTCTGAAAGAAAAGTAACATACACAAGGGATGGTAACCATAGCCAGTACAGTGTATATCTTCCTAGACATGACTTATCCTGCAAAATGTTACACAAAATGCTGATACCACAGGTGCCATCACATCATTAGGGTCCTTGCAAGAATATTTGATTTTCATTCTCCATAAAGAACAGTTTAGTTTTGTTTGAGGTTGTGGTCTGAATGAGAAGACTTCTATAAAGCAGATAAAGTAAAATGGAGTTGACAGACTAATGTACTCTCCTTGCCTCTAGAAAAGTAGAATTTGTAAGAATTTTTACTCTCTGCCTTAAGGCATTGTAGCACCTGAATAAATCCTGAATTTCTCCTGTATTTCTGTGATACTCTGTGCACTAAACATCTATTCCTTCACTAACCTCAGACATCCCCAAACTCTCTGATGTCTTCTGATACCCAAATTCTGTTCTCTTTTACTAACCTCAAACATGTGACTCTGAGGTTCCCTTTCATGTTAGAACAGGAATTTATTCAAGTGGCTCTTATTTTTTAAAGTAATCTCTCTTTGCCTTTTACATATGCCCACTTTACAAGTAATTATAGAGAAAGAGGCTGTGAGATACAGAAATCAGTTGTATAACTTTTAGTTTTTCAAAAAATAAAAGCAATACATATGGGTTACTCTGCCAGCCTAAGGAAACATCAAGAATGCATTCCAGTGAGCTTCTAAGGTCTTAGCTATAATGTCTTGGTTGAATAATAGAGACAATAAGCCTTAACCATCCTGTACTATTTATAATTCCTGTCATGTGTTTTTACACAAGTTGTTGCTTCTACTTGGATCATCCTTTTATTCCTTCTTCATTTGGTAGACTTCTTTCTACTCAAGACTCAGCTTGGACATTATCTTCTCTAAAAATCTTTCCTGGTACTTGATTCCTCCTCACTGATGGGTTAAACATCCCTCTTCTGAGCTGCAATGTATAGATCTCTATAGTACTTATCACTTGGTTTATTACTTATATGTATAATAATAATTTTCTTCATTTTTCTGTGTCTTTAAACACAGTTACTTAGTTAAGTTACTTATTTCTTTTGTTTTTGCATCATCACTGCTTAGTACAGTAACAAACTTGTTAAAGCACTGTCACTTAGACAGTTCAGAGATGCACCACTGGGCTGTAAATGACTGACTTTGCAAATTGTCACCAGATATTACCATTTTATTATTGTTGACAAACAGAAAAAGGTGGAAGGTTTGGGTCAGGTGATTTATCTGTTTATGGTCAGGATTATAAATTATGTGAAAATCACAGCAGACTTTAGAGAAGGAAGGAACCAAACCAAAAACCATACAGTACAATCATCTTATTTTACATATGAAGAAAATTATGATAAATTCAAGTTGAGAAACTAACTCATCTCAGGTCACAAGTTAATTAGTGGTAAGAACAAGGGCCAGAATTCAGGGTTTTGTTTTTTTTAATTTGGTGTTCTACTCTCTCCACCGGATTTAACTTCTTTGCTTCCTCAATAACTTCCCAGTCACTAGGTACTTCACCAGGTTGTTTTGGTGATAACAAAAAATAATATATTGAAAAGTGCCTCAGAAAGTATAAAAGAATAAAGCAATAGTGGAAAAGTTGTGGAACCAGAAAGATTTAAAATTCCCATTCCTATTCATTTTCCTCATTTCCTTTATTATAAGCAGAGTGTGAAATGAAGACAATTAAAACAATAGTGGCAGGTATCTTTCTGTATCTGCAGCCAAAAGATATGAGAGACTTTCCCAGGGGTATTTTAGAGAGAGAACAAAGAGTGGAGTCTTTGTACTTGAGCATATCAAGCTTATACTTGCATGTAAGCACTGGTAAATTAAATCATCTTATTCATTTACTTGATGAAGAACTTCAAACACAAAGACACACAAAAAAATCGCCTACCTTGAACTGGATATACTTTAAAGGTTGAAGTCTTTGGTATACATCCTGAAATACTCTAGGACCTGGGAATTGTGCATGAAGTTAAGATAATGATCTGGGATGCTATAGTCACTGAAGCACATCATCTCCTCAGAAGTATTGATGATCACCAATTTGTAAATACTGACTCTCCCTTCTTCAGGACTTTCCTGCAGCAAATTAGAAGTTCATGGCAACTTGAGAACTAATTTCATGATTTACAAATAGTCAGTGAACAGTTGAAAATTTCCTGAAATAAATGCCAATTCAAACAAATGACACAAATACACCACCTCCACACATCTCCCAGTACTTGTACCTGTGTGTAGTTCCTTTCCCTTGAATCTCAATATCTTTATGACTTGCTTTTGATCAAGTGTATACAGTTGAAATGGAACTGAATGACTTTCAATACTAAGTTTTAAGTAGACTTGCAGCTTTCACCTGGGTGTCTTAGAAGATTCACTTTGTTGGAACCCAGCAGCTATGTAAGAAGTTAGCTTTTTGTAGCTGTGACCAAAATACCTGAAAATGAAAAAGAATTCTTTTGGCTCATGGATTCAGAGCTTTCAGCTCCACTGCTTTTGGCTTCAGGCAAGGTGAAAATCATGGTGGAATAGTATGGCAGAGGAAAGCTTCTATGCTCATGGTAGCCAGAAAGCAGGGGTTGGGGGAAGAGGCCCAGGACAAGATAGAGTCCCCAAGTGTAATCCGCCCTGAATACATGATCTGCTTTTCAACCATGTCCCACCTACCTACAGTTTCTACCACTGCCTAGTAATTTATTCAACTGTCAATGAATTAATCCACTGATGATGTCAGAACTCTAATGATTGAATCACTTTCCAAAAGACCCACTGCTGGACAATGCTACATTGGATACCAAGACTTGAACACCTGGACTTTATGGGGATATTCTAAATATTTGCTATAAAAACTCCAACTACATTGAGACTACAATACTGTTAGGAAGCCAAACATAAGCACATGGAAGAAAGTATCTAGGATAGAGAAATATTCAAATCTCCCCCAGAAATTCTAGCTATCCCACCTAAAGTTCTAAACATGGGGACAAAGTAGTCACATCAAATTCAGTCTTAGCACTCATTGGATGGCAATCACAAGAAATTCCAAGTGAGAACTTTCCAGCTGAAGGAATAAGTCTCAAGAATTTTCATATATATTGAGACATTGCTCTCAAGAAAATGTACTAAGTCTCTTTCCAGTACAAGTTATTTACCCCATTGTTATTATTGCTGGATAACAGTCATTTAAATGAGTTAAAATGAGTTAGATTAAAACATACTTGGGAGAGTATAAGTTAGTACAATATTTTCTGAGTAATTTTGCAATGTATATAAAAGTCCTTGAAATTTACATAGCCTTTTAAAGAAATATTCAGACTTGCAAACAAAGATTATTGTTAAAGATGTTACTGTCAGCATTATTCATGAAATAAAAAGAAAAGAAGTTAAATGCTTAAGAAAAAATAACTGAAATTTGAGAACCACTGTTCTAGATCCTTGCAACCCAAAGTATGGTATGTGGACCAGCACAAAGAGGATCACTAGGGACATTGTTAGAAATGCAGAATTTTAGGCCCCTCCCTAGACTTATTGAATCAGAACTAACATAACAAAATCCTCAACTGATAGAGATGCACATGAAAACTGAGAAGCACTGGTTCAGATGGCATTAATCCCTAATTCAGTGTCTTCCTTTCTACAACAAACTTTTTGCTTCCTCAAAAATTTCCAACTAATTACTTCATGGGATTAAGGTGGTAATCCAATAAAATAATGCAATATGAATCCAGTCTATTATTCTGTCACTGAAACATCACAAACCACAGGTTTTCAAATCTATTACATTTAAATTCTTTTTGATTATAGAAAATCACCTTAACCAATTTGGACCCTCTCCTTCCTTTGTATTACAGAAATTAATAAATATTAGGAGAGTGGGTATTACAAAACATTAAATATCCACAAATCAGAGTGTTGGATTTGTCCACATTCAGGATTATTTTCCACCCAATTCTTATTACAGAATTATTTAATCTAGGAATCCAAAATTGATCATATTCATTTGTCTGCCCCATAATTATTTCTTTTTGACTGCTAATAAACTTTTCAGGAGTCTCCTTTCAAGTCTTATTTATTTTACATATTTTAACCAAAGTATTAACTTAAGGTGTGGTTGTGACTATATCTCTGCCCTAATTAACATTTTAACTGTTCACATTTCCTATATTACCTAGCAGAGAGTTTAATTGGGACTCCAGATCAACACAACCAGAATTTCATGAATGGGCTGACATCATTTTTTGTTAATGTTCTCCCAGTGATTAATTCTTAAATATGTAGCAAAAGTGGACAACTATTGTCAGGGGTGGGCTCTGAGGGCCCCAGAGCTGCACCCTGGCCTGATCTCTAAGATGGCACCTGGCAGCTTGCCAGAATAAACCGTACTCATAAACAAGTTTCAGGAAGTAACTCTGATTGGCTGCTGTATATGAGGCGATTCTTGTAACTGCCTGGACACTGTTCCTTGATAGACTGACTTTCCTGGTAGTCTACTCTCTGATAGGCTGATGTTCTCAATATAAGTCTGAGACTTGTGGAATCAAGCAGCTTTTTGGTTCCTGTGATCAAGAGCATACGTGTTGTGATTGTCCCCGCGGGTGGTGGGCGATCATAAGTGGTGCCGAAACCCAGGAACTGAAAACTTTACAAGGATAAGTAAGAAAACAAGGTAAGATATTCTAAAAATTTAACAAGTTAAACTGGTTATAAAAAGGTCAAAAATAAACAAGTGAAAGGCAGCCTTAATGTTCACGGTATGTGACTATCCGGACTAAGTGGAAAGCGGTCCAAAAAGGAAAGTAAAACAGTGGACTAAGTGGAAAGTGGTCCAAAAACAGTGAACTAAGTGAAAGGCAGTTCAAGGACTAGATAAGCACATGGAACGCGGCTTACATTGTACAAGATGGGGTCTGAAATATCAAAAGTTCATATGCAACAACCTTTATGGGAACTGCTTAAGGCCAATGGTACACCTTTAAAAACCAAAACTGCTAGAACATTCTTAGATACAATAGAGAAGATAGCTCCTTGGTTTTTAGATGAAGGATTATTAAATATTCCACAGCGGAAACATCTTGGAGAGGATCTTCATAAACAGGATCTAATAGCAACAGAAAAGAACTCTTAAAGAGAACAAAGTAAGGAAGGATTGAGTGGGAGTAACTTCGAAAACAATTACTCAGAAAATTTAAGAACAAGGGGAAAAGTGTTGATGGCCATCTTGGACAAGATGGCGCCTGGCAATGAGCCAAAGGGCACTGGGTACCAAAATAAGGAAGTACCCATGAGAGTTGCTTGCCTACTAGTTTCTTGGAGACTTATGACATGTTGATGCCAGGCTCTAGGATTTGCTCTCTGATATCATGCCGCGCGTGGAGAGCTCATGATCCATTTAGTGCTATGCTGACATTCCTCTGCATGCTCTCCTGTGTGAGAGAAAGCTTTGCTATAATTGGTGATAAGTTAGGAGCCTGGGGGGGAGGAGAAAGGGAGAGGGTAGTGGAAGGGAGATAAGGCAGAACAAAGGAGGCAGAGAAACAGGGAGGACGCAATAAATCTGGTCAACTAAAGATTGGTGGTGTCTCCTTTCTCCGCTCTGGTTTCGCTGGATGGAACAAGTGGTGGCCCGGACGGGGAGCTTCTTCCTCCTTCTGCATCCTCCCACATAAGTAACTTAAGGTAAGCTATAGGAAAACTAAGTAACTTAAGGTAAGCAATAGGAAAATTAAGTAATTTTAGGTAAGCTACAGGAAAACTGCAGCATAACCCCGGTAAAGGGAGGCCACATAACCCCGGTAAAGGGAGGCCACATAACCCCAGTGAAGGGAGGCTACATAGCCCTGATAAGGGAGGTCTCGTAGCTCCAGGATGGGGTCACAAGTATCTAGAAATCATATGATAGGAATCATACAAGATGTACTTAAGGCTAATGGAACTGCTGTAAAACGATCTACTGTAACAGCATATGTAACTACACTGACCAAGGTTAGCCCTTGGTTTTTGGAAGAGGTAATCCTAAATATTCCACAATGGGAACATCATAAAAAGGATCTTATTAAAGCAGAAAAACAATCCCCGTTACCTAGAGGTACTTTTCCCATGTGGCAGCTCATTAAGGAATGTCTAACATCTGAGAGAAGGCAGAGTAAAAACTTTACTAGAAGAAGGAAATATATGTCTGGAAGAGATAAAGGAACAACTAAGTGTAACTTCTCCTGAAGAGAAAGAAGAGGAGGAGAGGCTTACTAGGGAGGAATTAGAAAGAGCATCAAGGACACGGTCGCCCCCATCAGTTATATCGAGAAGGAATGCCAATCCCTTCATGGAGGCAGCTGCTCCCCCTCAAGCAGCCTGTCCCATATATCCTCCAAAGTACCCTTGGGAGGAGTTATCTCATGCTGTAAATCAGATGGGTTTTTCACCATGAGGAGAAGAAACCCCCCTGAAGGAAACCTTAGCAGTCCCAAAAATCTTCCCGGTGCTAGAGGACCAAAATTCCACCAACCTCTGGATTTCAAAACAGTAAAAAACTTTAAGGAAGCAGTGGCTACGTACAGTCCACAGGCCCCTTTTACAATTAGTATGTTGGAATCAGTATCGGGGCTAAATCTAGTGCCAGAAGATTGGAAAAGGCTATGTAAAGCTGTGCTATCAGGGGGACAGTACCTAGTGTGGAAAATGGCATGGCAGGAAGCCTCATTAGAAACAGCACGTTGTAACGCTGCTGCAGGCTTTCCTGAAAGAAATGTAGAAATGTTAACAGGGGAAGGAAACTATGAAGGTGTTCAACAGCAGATTATTTATGATCCTGGAGTGTATGCACAAATTGCTGCTGCTGCCACTAAAGCCTGGAGGTTAATTCAAGGGACAGGAGATTTACAGGGGCAGTTGTCTAAGGTGATTCAGGGGAGTAATGAATCATTTGCAGATTTTGTTGACAGACTACTCCAAAGGGCTGCTAGAGTATTTGGGGATTCAGAACAAGCTATGCCCTTAATAAAACAATTAGCTTATGAGCAAGCAAATAGATGGTGTAAAGAAGCTATAAGACCATGGAAAAATAAAGATTTAAGTACATATATAAAGGTCTGCAGGGATATTAATGATGCAGTTATTACAGGACAAGTAATAACTGCTGCTCTTCATGGGCCAAATCAGTGGCAATCAAGAGCTAAAGGAATAATATGCTTTAAGTGTGGGCAAGAAGGGCACTTCAGAAGAGACTGCCCTGAAGGACCCACAGGGTTAAACCCCGGGGGGAACACCTAAGACTAGAGAAAAGCTAGGGACAAATCAACCTGCCCCAGGTATATGTCCCTGGTGCCGGAAAGGAAGGCATTGGGCAAGATTTTGTACATCAAGATTTAACATAGAGAGAAATCCTCTTCCTACCCAGTCAAAAAACGACCAGGGAGGCCCAACCCAGGGCCCTCAAATATACGGGGCCTTTCAGAATCCCATAGTCCAGATCCCCACCCACAATCCTTTCTGACTATCTCCTCGTTGTCCCGAGGAACATCAGGGAGCAGGAGATTGGACCTCTGTGCCTCCGCCCGACTCGTTCTAACCCCAGAGATGGGAGTACAAGTGGTCCCCATGGGCATACATGTACCACTCCCTGAGGGCACAGTAGGATTATTTTTGGGGCAGAGTTCCACAACTCTGTCAGGATTACAAGTATTTCCAGGAGTCATTGATTCTGATTATACTGGGGAAATAAAGATTATGTTATCCTCCCCTCGAGGGGTATCTGTTGTTTCTCCAGGAGACAAAATAGCACAAATATTGATATTACCTGGCCATCATGGGACTTTTCCCAGTTCACAAAGGGCTGGAGGAGACAACGGGTTTGGATCCGCAGGATCAGGTGTCTTTTGGGCACAGTCAACAAAAAATAGACCCATGCTTAAATTGAAAGTTAATGGTACTCCCATAGAGGGTCTAATAAACACAGGTGCTGACATCTCTATTATAAGACAGAAGGACTGGAACGAATCATGGCCTGTTACAGCATCCAGTACTACCTTACGGGGACTTGGGTTTGCCCAAACCCCATTACAAAGTTCAGCTGTGTTATCTTGGAAGGACCCTGATGGAAAAAGGGGGACATTCCAACCTTATGTATTAGCTCACCTGCCTGTCACTCTTTGGGGAAGAGACATTTTAACACAGATGGATGTGGTCATTTCTTCCTCAGTTGAACAAAATATTTCCTGTCTAAACCCAACTGTTTTGCCAGTCATGGTGGGACAAGGTTATATCCCTGGAAAAGGACTAGGCAAGAACCTATAAGGTATGACCTGCCCCATTCAAGCCGAAGGACAAACAGGGACTAAGGGGCTGGGTTTTCTGGAGCGGCCACTGAACCATTAAAGATAACATGGATGTCCAATAATGCTATCTGGGTCCCCCAGTGGCCCCTTTCTAAAGAAAAAATAGAGATGGCCCAGGAAATAGTTAATCAACAATTGAAGGAAAATCATATCATTCCTTCCACTTCCCCTTGGAATACACCCATTTTTGTCATAAAAAAGAAGTCTGGGAAATGGCGACTCTTGCAAGATCTGAGAGCCATAAATTCCAGTATGCAGGTTATGGGCCCGGTGCAACTGGGTCTCCCCTCATTAGCTGCTATTCCAAAACATTATCATATCATTTCTATAGACATAAAAGATTGTTTCTTTTCCATTCCTGTGCATCCCGAGGATAGTCCTCAATTTGCCTTTTCCATTCCCTCTTTGAATAATGAAGGACTTAATACTAGATACCAATGGGTGGTCCTTCCCCAGGGAATGGCAAATAGCCCCACTATGTGTCAAATATATGTTGGCCAGGCTATATCACAGATTAGACAAAATTGCAAAGGGCTTTATTGTCTCCATTATATGGATGATATTCTTTTGGCTCATAAGGAACAGTAGACCTTATTAGGGGTGTTTGATGATATCATCAAAACTCTAGAAAGATGGGGATTACATGTGGCACCAGAAAAGGTGCAAACCCACAGCCCTATTACCTTTCTAGGACATCAAATATTAGATACCTGTGTTAGGCCACAAAAAATTCAATTAGTCACAGGAAAGCTCAAGACTCTAAATGATTTCCAAAAATTATTAGGTGATTTAAATTGGGTAAGACCAAATTTGGGAATCACCACTGGTCAACTTAAGCCTCTGTTTGATATTCTCCAAGGAGATTCAGACCCTACATCCCCCAGAAATTTAACTCCTGAAGGTAGAAAAGCCTTGAGGTTGGTAGAACAAGCTTTAGAAAATGCTCATAGTGATAGAGTTGATCTATCCTTGCCTTTTAGCCTCATAGTGTTAGATTCTGAATATACTCCTACAGGTCTGTTGTGGCAAACTGGACCCCTGATATGAATCCATTTGCCAGTGTCCCCAAAAAATATTGTTTCCCTGTATCCTGTGATGGTAGCAAATCTAGTTACATTGGGACTTAAGACAGCCCTTCGAGTTTTTGGAGTTCATCCTCAGACAGTTATTGTCCCATACACAGCAAAACAGATTGAAATACTAGTTAACAATAATGAAGATTGGGCCATTGTCTATTGTTCCACCATGGCCACTTTTGATAATCACTTGCCGAGTTCACCTATTGTCAGCTTCTTCAAAAGACATCCTTTTATTTTCCCTCAGGTTGTTAAGGCTCAACCTACTCCAGCAGCAAATACAATCTTTACAGATGGCTCCTCCTCCAGCACAGCTACAGTAGTTTCTGATAAAGTACAGACTTTTATCATTTCTCATGAGTCTGCTCAAAAAACTGAACTGGAAGCAATTATAACTGCCTTACAAACATTTCCTGAGGAACCTTTCAATATTTATACTGACAGTCTCTATATTGTCCAGCTTGTGCCACGGCTTGAGACAGCTGGACCCATTAGTCCCAATCTACCTTACAGCAATGTTTTTATCAAGTGCAAACTCTTCTGTGGACTCACAAAGAACCCTTATATATAGGCCATATCAGAGCACATTCAGGCTTACCTGGGCCTTTAGCTCAAGGAAATTCTACTGCCGATTCAGCTACTCGAGATCCTCATGTATTTAATATTGTACAAGAAGCAATTAATTTCCATAAATATTTTCATGTCAATGCCACTACTCTCAAAATAAAATATAACATTACAAAAGAACAAGCCAGAAATATAGTAAAACAGTGTCCTGCTTGTGTGCCTCATTTATCTGTTCCTCATTTTGGAGTCAATCCTAGAGGGCTCCTTCCAAATCATCTATGGCAGATGGATGTCACCCATTTCCCCGAATTTGGTACTTTAAGATTTGTACATGTAACTGTAGATACCTACTCAGGATATGTATTTGTCACCGCCCACACAGGGGAAAAGATAAAAGATGTAATCAGTCATTGCCTTCAAGCCTTTGCTACTATGGGAAGGACAAAATCATTTAAAACAGATAATAGGCCTGCATATACTTCTTCTTCATTTCAACAGTTTTGCTCAAAGTTTAATATCTATCATTCTACCGGGTTGCCCTACAATCCACAAGGACAAGCTATCGTGGAAAGGGCTAATCAAACATTAAAAGTCTGCTTAACTAAACAAAAAGGGGGAATAGGGGCATTAGCCCCCCCCCCAAGAACAGACTTAACCTTGCTTTATTCACCCTCAATTTTTTAACTTTGGGTGCTATGGGCCATACTTCAGCTGATAGACATTTTAGTGGAAAGTCTGGTGGCCATCCACAAGCAATGTGGAAAGACAGCTTGACTGGGTCCTGGAAAGGACCTGACCCAGTATTAATTTGGGGGCGAGGATCTGTTTGTGTTTTTCCTCAGGACCAACAACAACCTATCTGGGTCCCAGATCGCCTGGTAAGGACTATCCGTAAGAGTGAAAATGGCACCGAAACACAAAGTGATGGTGATATTGGTAAGCCTACTGCTGTTGACCCTTCCTAAAACTTTTGGGGATACTTTCTGGGGATTACTATCCGCATGGCCTATTCCTTTGCCTATCACTCATGACACACAAGTTTCCCCTCAATTATTTCCTAGTATGGAACTTCTAGGTATCCCTTACCTACCAGCTGATTCCACTGTAAAACCACTTAATACTAGTCTAAACTTCAAGTTAAGGGGTAGTCTTTGCTTCCTCTGGCTAGCCACCTTAAAAACTGCCAATGGTGCCTTACCCTGTGTGCAGCTTGCTTCCAATTGGAATCTTTCTTATGGGTATTATCTAGGGAAGGAATACTATGGCCTTGCTTTAAATATAACCAAGGCCAGTGATAGTGTAAACTATACACAACAACCTAGGTGGGCTCCCACTTGTACACCTATTTCTTATGGTAATGTTGGATCTATTAAATGGGATAGGTGTCAAGGTGATGTTGCGGCTTATAAGGTGACTCCTTACTTTTCCTTTGGGCCGTTTGCCATAGATTGGGAATCTGTTAATAAGATTTTAAGAAATTCAAATGCGTCATATAGATATGCCGCTGTAGATGCTAATTTTGCTACCAATGACTATTCTCCTCTTTCCGTGTGGTCTCTTTGTAGTGCATCTGTTTGTATGGACATTAGTCCGATTAGTATGATACAGGGAGGCAGTCTTTCTATCTCTTCACAGAGGTGCAGAATTATGCAAGCCTACGTAGAGGGAGGTGACACTCCTGCTTATAGTTATACAAGGTGCGTGGCCAATCACTCCTCCTTTTATCAGTCTTTCCCCCCTACTCCTCTATGTGTCACATCTCCATTTGTGTTCATTCTAACAGTACTAAGTTTAATATTAACATTACTAATAACAATAATAATGATACAGGGGTCCTTAACTGTGCTAACCAAGAGTGTTATGTGTCTAGTTGTTGGGATGCTTCATTATTTCCTCTGGCTGTGATTGCCAGGATTCCAAAATTCATTCCAGTCCCAGTGACCTTAAATCATAGTGAGTGGAATTTTCTACCCATGAGAGCAAAAAGAGATTTTGGTATCTCAGCCATTATAGCCATCGCTGTTGCTGCGGCGGCGGCTGCGGCTGCTGCCACTGCTGCTGGACTTGCCCTAGGAACTGCTATTCCTACTGCTCATGCACTCAACAATCTGTCACGAGCCACTGCCGAAGCTTTGACAGCCCAGGAAAACATCAATGCACATCTCACCACAGGAATCCTGATCCTAAAACAAAGAGTGGACTTACTACAAGAATAAGTGGACATGTTGACTGTTACTGCACAGATGGGCTGTCTAGTGCATGCTCAAGCACTATGTGTTACCCCAATACCCTATTCTAATATTACTGCTGCTGCCAATCTGTCCAAATGGCTTGGTAGCATGCTTAATGGGACACGGACTAAAGAGTTTACTAATTTGACTACCCTATTAAGAAATTCTATATTTGTGGTAAATAGTACTCAGGTCAAGGTCCCGGGTATGCCAGAAGCCATTAGTTTCTAACAGTCAGCATTACAATTTGGTAAACAATAGATGGGAAGTTTTGCTATGATGAGTTTGTTGTTCTTGCTGTTATTATTGCTGCTCAGATATCTGTTGTCTCTAAGGAGTCATCAAAGACGGCAAGCTTTAGTGGTACGGCAAGCCCTTATGGCCATGTACCAAGGCTCTGATCCTCAGATTTGGCTCTCCCAATTACAGGACTGGTAGTCAATGACGGGTAAGCACAGGGTGGACTTTATACCAACCTAAGACAGGGATCAAAGCATGCCAACAGCTCTTTGACTCCCAATGACAGGTAAGGATAAAGTCTGACTCTGGCACCTAAGACAGGCACAGTCGCTGTTCTTTTCTTTTTATAATAAAAAGGGGGAGCCTGTGGAGGGCCGTCTTGGACAAGATGGCGCCTGGCAATGAGCCAAAGGGCACTGGGTACCAAAATAAGAAAGTACCCATGAGAGTTGCTTGCCTACTAGTTTCTTGGAGGCTTATGAAGTGTTGATGCCAGGCTCTAGGATTGGCTATCTGATATCATGCCGCGCGTGGAGAGCTCGTGATCCATATAGTGCTATGCTGACATTCCTCTGCATGCTCTCCTGCATGAGAGAAAGCTTTGCTATAATTGGCTGATAAGTTAGGAGCCTGGGGGGAGGAGAAAGGGAGAGGGTAGTGGAAGGGAGATAAGGCAGAACAAAGGAGGCAGAGAAACAGGGAGGATGCAATAAATCTGGTCAACTAAAGATTTGTGGTGTCTCCTTTCTCCGCGCTGGTTCTGCTGGACATAACAGAAAAGGAGAGCTAAATCTAATACAAAGAACCCCCAAAGAAATAAACAAGTGGTAGTGAAAACTTAAGAACTAGGGGAAAAGGTAGTAGAAAGCTAAACCTAATATAAAGAGCTTCAAAATTTGTAAAACCTGCCCGTATTTGAGGACCAAAATAGAGATACCATCAACCATTAGAAAAACTTTAAAGAGGCAGTTAAGACTTATTGGAAACAGGTATGCAGAGCAGTGTTATCTGGAGGACAATGTCTAATTGGAGAGCTCAGTGGCAAGAAATAGCTGTTGAAACTGCTTGCAAAAATGTAGTAGCAAGGTTTCCTGGTAGAAATGTTGATATGCTAATAGAAGGCTAATATGATACTCAAAATCAATATGATCCTGGAGTGTATGTACAGATACACAGCAGCAAAGAGACAATGCCCTAACAAAAGAGATAACTATAGTAAAATCTCTTACACCTTATGCCCCAGGTCTTTGTCCAAAATGTAGAAAAGGAAAACATTGTGTTAATGAGTGCAAATTACTGATGTTGAGGGTAAGATGTTACCAAATCATTTAAGAAACAAGGCACAGGGCTCTTCAACTCAAGGCTCATAAAATGGAAGCAGCTGTCATAGCCCTTGTGAGTTTAAGGAGTAACAGATCTTTTTGCTGATAGTTATTGCATCACTCGGGCAATTCCCAAATTGGAATTGGTTGGACCCATAGCCCCTCATAAGCTGATTTAGCCACATAGATGATTTCTATCTTTTCTCAGTAAAGCAATCTGCTTATTTTCATCCTGTGTAATTTTTTAATTCTTCATGTTGGTACCTCACCTTTAAGGAGGGTTTATAAGTAAAGGGAAATGCACTGATTAGAAGGTTAATGGAGTTAATATTGCAAAATGTAGAGAGGGTGAAATAGATTTTTTAGCATAATTTGGCACCAAATTTTGGGGATTTTTAGGTTTTACACTAATAGGCTTGGGTGTGCTTGTATTAATTCTATTCTGCATCTACAAATGCCTCAAAGCCAGTCAACAGGCTTATAATGTGATCATAAGATAAGATTTCTGAAAGTGTAGTCTCTCACTCTCTTAAGCAAAGTCTTTCTCTCTTATGCAAAGCCTCTCTTTCTCTCTTCTCTTAAAGCAAGCAAACCTCAGTTCCTCTATCCTCTATACCAGCACAAAATGTTGCTGCAGGCGGTGACAAATTGCCATGGGTGGCGACAGTTACTCACATTCCTGAACCAATTTCTCACTAAATTTGAAATAACTCTAACCACAGGTATACCTTATAACCCACAAGGACAAGATATTGTTGAACATGCACATCTCACCCTCAAAATGGTCTTTATAAACAAAAGGGGGGAATAGGGGAGACCTTCAGGTCCCCTAAAGATAAACTTCATCTTTGCCTCTTTATTTTAAAAATTTTTAACTCTGGATAATGAGGGTCGCTGTGCCGCTGAGAGACATGGCAATCATAAACAACATCATAGAGTGACGGTAAAATGAAAGGATGTTTTTACAAGACAATGGAACGGCCTGGACCCCGTTCTTTACTGGAGCCGTGGCTCAGTTTGTGTGTTTCCACAGGATAAAACATTGCCTGTCTGGGTTCCTGAGTGACTAACTCGACCAGTGCAAACGCTACCAACAAGTAACTCAGACCAAAAAAATGAAGATGCTGAACATACTCCTGATGACCATGATGCTCGTAGCCTTTCCCCCCTTGAACTAACTTACAACCTCTTTTCAGTCTATTAGGAGGAACAGTTCAATTATATACCTTTCCACCTACCCCAGTTTGTTTGTTTCCCCCTTTTATGTTTCTGAACTAACAAAACAACCGCTTCTCTCAATTGCACTTCAGATTTATGCTATCTCTCCCAATGTTGGAATGCTTCTAGGTTCCCGCTGGCAGTCTTAATGCGTATTCCTACATTCCTACCAGTCCGAGTCTTTGTTACAGATACAGAACTGCCAGTGCTATTATCAAGAAACAGAAGAGATTTTGGCATCACAGCAGCTGTGATCACTACCATTGCAGCCTCTGCAGCAGCAGCATTGACACACCATACAGACAGCAACAACAATCACTTGGCTGAAAATACAGCTGCAGTCTTACAGACTATAGAGACCTTAAACCAACATCTAACAGCAGGCATACTCCTTGTAAATCAAAGAGTGGACTTACTAGAAGAACAAGTGGATATCTTGCAAGAACTTTTGGGACTGGGATGTGTTTATCCTTTAAGAGCAGTGTGTGTCACCCCTATTGCTTATAATACCTTAGCTCTGCGGCTATGTTATCTAAAAATTTCTCTGTCTACCTTACTGGCAATTGGTCATCTACATTTGATAATTTAACCAGTCAGCTATGAGCTGAAATATTCAGTCAATGCCACCAGGGTTCAAGTTGCATCGGTATCCGAGATGTTCTCTTTGTTATCTAAAGCCCTGGGATTGACAAAACAGTGGGCTGGAACAGTAGCTGTTCTGATTATTATCTTCTTAGGGATAGCCTATGTTATACGCAGCCAAATCAGAGCTCGTCAAGATGCCCGATGTCATCAACAGGCTATAGTACAGACTTTGACAGCCATTGAGACAGGCACATCCCCCCAAGTATGACTAAGCATGCTGGACCAGTAGTCAAAGACGGGTAAGAAATGCATACCAACCTAAGACAGGGTTCTGATGCCTGGAGGTCAGAATTCCAATGATGGGTAAGGATATAATTTGTCATGGACAACCTAAGACAGGCATGGTCCCAAGTCATCTTTTCTTTATTTAAAGAATAAGGGAGAGATGTCAGGGGTGAGCTCATAGGGCCCCAGAGCCACACCCCGGCCTGATCTCTAAGATGGCGCCTGTCAGCTTGCCAGAATAAGCCGTACTCATAAACAAGTTTCAGGAAGTAACTCTTATTGGCTGCTGTATATGAGGCGATTCTTGTAACTGCCTGGACACTGTTCCTTGATAGGCTGACTTTCCTGGTAGTCTACTCTCTGATAGGTTAATGTTCTCAATATAAGTCTGAAACTTGTGGAATAAAGCAGCTTTTTGGTTCTTGTGATCAAGAGCGTACGTGTTGTGATTGTCCTTGCGGGCGGTGGGCGATCATAAACTCTACCCTTTTAAGTGTTTTTCAATCCATTTATTGTCTTATTCTTTTTTTTTTTTGCCTTTTTTTGAGAAAGGAGGAGTTATAAAATTTATTTTTTAAAAAAACATATTTCATTAAAGGGTGTATATTATTTAATTTTCTGATTAAACAGTAACAGTTACCTTTTATATTATATTGCACCCACATGGTGTCTATTTGTTTTTCTGTTTATACTTTAAAACTTTATTATGTGAAATAGTTATATAATCATCAGCATAAATATCACTTAGGGCTTGTCAGAAATGGAGAATTTTGGTATATGCCAAATTAATTCATGAGAATCTCCAGTAATTCATGTGTACATTAAAGTTTGAAAAGCACAATTTAGCATGCTTTAATAATTTTTAGATATGCAGTTTGACTAAAAAAATCAAGATTATTTTATAGCATCGAGTACTTATTAAATCCTTAGCATTTTGAAAGAAATTTATTAACTTTTCAAGTAATTTCATTCATAAGGTATCATCAAAATAAACTGATATATATATCATATCACAACCTACTTTCTACCATCAATCTTACTCAATGTTAATGAAGAGATCAAGAATTGATTGAAAATAATGTCTTGAGAGCTCATATAATTATTAGAAAGTTTTCAGCTGTACAAGGAAGAGCAATACCAGTTTGGTAGGTGGAACATGATCAGAAAATAGAAATGGTGGTGTCAGAGAAAACACTTGTTTGGCAGATAGAAAAATGAAAGAGGAATCATTATTGGAAAGTTCAAGTGGTACTACCTGAGAAGAAAATAAAAATATACTGAATCCCAGGAAATTGTCACAAAAAATAGAAACCCTGAATTCCTAGTGTTCTTATTGGACACCTACCAGTGGAGGTGCAATTTCAAAGGGCTTAGATAAATTCTACATATGAAACCTTAACAAATTATAAAAATGTTTTGGGGGATGAAGGGACAACTAGATTCCAAATAATGATCATGGGACTGATAGTGAAGTACATCTCAGGAAAAAGTTCTCAAGGTAACCACCAGAAGCATGCAAAATATGTTCAGTCCATTAAAGGATGTTTATAATATCTTAGTATCCATAGTTATGCAACTGAAAAATGTGAAAAGGAGGGTCTATACCTCCATAAATATTCTTAGCGGACACTCAGGACAGCTTCTGTTTCAGAAATCCATTTATTAAACCTAAATATATTGGGTAGGAAATATATGCCAGGCATCATTCTTGGTTCTAGAATAAAATAATGAACCATATTGGTATGTCTGTGTTAAGAAAAGTCAGAGAAGGCAGAGCATTATGATGAAAGTTTATTTTTTTATGGAAGCAGTTTAAAAGGTGTTGAAATTTTGCCCAGAGGATAATAAGAAAGAAATCCCCATTCTGTATATTCAGCAGATTTTAACTTCAAATCCCTTTAGAGTTTAAAAACCACAAAACTGATAATCAGCAGAATAATGGCTACACTCCCAACATCATCCCTGCCTCAATTGATTTCACAGCTGTTCAGTAATTGCCAAACCTGGAATAGCATCCTGGCTAGGATGCCTAAGGAGACTCAAAATGTGGGGGTCTCACTCTAGGCATGAATAATAACTGACATGTAACCTTATGCGGAGTTGGCACTTTTATAAGTGATTGATGTAATTATTCATTCACTTACTCCCTATGATCACTGTACAAAGTGGGTATTACTATTATTCCTTCCTAAAGATTAAAAAAACAGTGGGCAGAGAGGTTTAATGATTTGCCCAAGGCCATACATCTCATAAATGACGGTCTTTGAATCTGAAACAGTGCTTTTAACCTCTACACTAGGGTGTGACTGGATTTCAAGAGTAGAATTTTCTGTTACTAAAAACAAATTAACAGGGTTTTCAGTCCATATATGATTATAAAAAAGGTATAGGGATTTGCTAAGGGGATTCATTTTAGATCTGAATAAGACTATAGTCAGAATTAGTTCCCCAAATGGAACCAAGATACAACACATTTGTTCAACTAAGAAATGTCATAAGGCCACTTTTAAGTAGCTGGCCAACACTGTGTTAGTTTTTATCATGTGAAATATGTCTGTGACATCTCAATTCCATTCACTTGTTCATAAAATGAGTTTAAAAGTAATCCAAGTTAGAGATCAATGAAGGTGAGTGATACTTTTTGGCACTTAGTAAGCATACAATTTAAATAGATGATACTGTCAATGGTTACTAACAAGTTGCAGGGTTGCGAGTGCATATTAAAACAATTTAACTTTAAAACTGAGTATGTGTAAGAACAAGAAGTATGTGTAAGTCCATTTGCTGGTGCCCTCTACCCTCTTCTGGAAGAAAAAGGACTTTGAACTTCTCAAAGCAAGAAGTTTATAGCAAACAATACTATCAAATTTTATATATAATTCAAGAACAAGAAATGTCAGAAAAATACCTGGATTTTTTTTTTTTTTTTAATAAAAACGTAATGTTGAAGATTGGAGGAGGGTATTCCTGGAAGGAGTTATTAGCAGGCAATTCTACCTCATTTACCTTAACGACATATCAGAAGCAACCACTCTACATTCTCTAATCCCTACATTTTCTAATCCATTTGTGCTTCTAATATATGTTGTTGTGTTACTCATCCTCCCTGCTTCACCAGATTGTTTTCTTCTTCTGAAAAACAGAAAACTAATGAAATAAAAATGTTGTCTGTGGTTTTCATAGACAGTAGAAAAGGAAAAAAAAGGGACATCTGCATTGCATTTTGCAGCCAACAGAAGTAAACAGAAACCCTCATAAAATGTAGGTTGAGGGATATTAAGAAGTCAACAGGCAGAATTTTATCAGGTTTAGTTACTATCAAGCTCTCATATTACCTAACATGAGATAAAATGTTGCATTCACCCATCTACAGGGAGGGCTTCAAGTATTAAGGGACAAGGAGATTTACCTGATACCTACAAAACCCTCCAATGTCATCAGTCCTTTCAAAGCAAACAGATTCCAAATCTTCATCCAGGCAGCACTTGGCAGAAGAGAGCCCATAGGCTTCACTCCCAATCACAGCATTGTCATGGTCTCCAGAGGTCTTCACCTTGCTATGGCAATGTCACATTTCTTAAAGAAAGAATGACAAGAGACAGAAAACACAAATCTGTCAACAGTTTTTAAGAAAGACAGTTGCCATGACACTCAAATAAATGCTGTAACAAGAGGTGACTTTGTGAAAGCCAGATTTGGTTGCCCTCTTCAGAAGGAATCTCCTGCACAGGCTAGGGCAGCCTGTTGCCTGCAGGACCCAGAACTGAGAAGCTCCATAGTATTATCTTACTGTTTCCAGAAGCACCTGGCCGATTCTTCAGCTGTGATCTGGAAGTTAATCTGTGTTTCTGCTCTAATAAAAGAAATATAAACTACAGAAGTACAAACAGCAGCAATAGTTGATGGGGATGCACTGTTCTGTCCCACCTCCTTTCAGCCAATATTCATTGGCCGCAATTCTCCCTCTCTTAATGGGAAGAAAACGTGGAGCAAATCTGCATTGGCCAGAAATCAAAAACAAAAAAATATCATCTACAATTTCTGTAGTTTTTAGCTGCTGTTACAGGCAGTGCCTTTTTACTCCCTCTGGAGAAAGAATGGTCCTCTAAACTCTTTTGCTTCCCTACTCTCCACATTCACTTTTAACTTTCTGCTTTTCCCTTAAAGTGACAAACTCCTACTAAAACAAAACTGTCAACAACTCCCAAGCAAGCTTGATAGAAATGCTAAAATACAGAACACCTTCCTTTCAGGAAATCTGTTCAAACAAGAGATCCTACCCTTTTCTCTACCTCCTCCCCACCTCATGGACTTGATCTTCAGATCCACACTACTGGTAGAATTTACTTTAAAATCCCCATGCATGTTTTAAACTACTTTTAGATGAACTACAGCTGTTTTCATTTCAACTACTTTTAAATATGGTTACAAATAGATCTTTGGCTTGAAGAATTATTTTACTCCATAAGGAAGATGCCTGTCTTGTACCAACCAATATATGGTCTGAATTATATAAAAATATAGGAAGCACACAATGGGGAACACATAGTGTCCACATCACCTATTGGGAGAATGAAAGAAAAGAGGATCAAAGGTGGAGTTGTTTGTGTGTGCATAAATATTGTATATATATATATATATATATATATGTATATGTATATTTGTATATGTATATATTTATATATGTATGTATATATGTAATAAAAAGGAATGTTTTCACTTTGGTTGGGGTATGAGAGAATGAACCTGGGGCACTTATGTACTGAGCCACAACCTATTATTTTTCATTTTGAGACAGGGTCTCACTAAGTTTCTTAGGGCCTCACTACTTTTCTTAAGCTGGTTTTGAACTTGGGATCCTCCTGCTTCAACATCCTGAGACACTGGGATTACAGGTGAGTGCCACAGCACTGGGCAGAATGTTTTAACTTTTTGATGTGGTTCTGTCAAAAGTTATTCATCAAAATACACTAATCTTTCAATGGACACATCAAGATGACCTAGTAAAGTAGTTCTTATTTTAAAAGAGTTGCTATTTAATTTTGCTCTGTATTCTCTTCTCACTTTGTCCTGCAACACTTCCACTAAAACCTTTATTTAACTAGTGTCTGTCCTCACAGATTACCACCAAAATAGTGCCTTTTGTCATCAAGTACCTTTCCTTCTGTCCAATGCTACTTTCTCCTAGAAAGATAAAGCAATGTTCTTTTTTTCAGTTACCTAAATCTCCTTTGAGATTTTAGAATAATTAGTTTCCCAATCCATCCCTCCTAAGACCTATGGTAGTGGAAGGCCCAAGGGATACTTAAGAACAGGACATCTCATCTACAACCATCCAGTTTCTATTAAACTGGAATTGACAGGTGTTGGAGAACACAGATGGTATTCTTTCTGTTAATGAATCACCAGACCACAAGGAGCTACAACTGAATCTGAAAGTGACAACTGCATGTCACCTAGACATGCAATTGAAGTTGGGTGCAGTAGCCAGATGGGTTTGGAGCTGTCATCTTTGGGGTAGAAATGAGCATATCAAGAGCAGTATTAACCTTGAATTTTAGTGGCTAGACAAGAAGCAGACACTGCTAGATACTCAGTAAAATATTTTCTCCTCCTCTTACAATATCATATATCCCTTTAGAATGGGACTGTCCAAAGAAGAACTGTATTTTTCTGGTTCTCCTTTAAGCTATGTGTAAATTTATGATCAAGTTATCACCAAGGAACATAAGAAGAGCAAATGTGAGCAAATTCTACTTAACCTGTGAGGACTATACTATTTTGAAAATAATAATAGCACACAACAAACATACAAAATGTTCAGCATCTCCAGTGATTAGAGAAATACAAATTAAAATGGCATTAAGAGTTCATCTCACTTCTGCCAGAATAATAATTATCAAGAATACAAGTAAGAATAAATGTTGTCAAGGATATGGTGAAAAATGTTTACTCATACATTGCTGGGGGGACTGCAAACTGGTGCAACCACTCTGGAAAGCAAAATGGAGATTCCTCAGAAAACTTGGATTATAACCACCATTTGTCCCAGTTATCCCACTCCTAGATTTTACCCAAAGGACTTAAAATCAACATACTATGGTGACACAGTCACATCAATGTTTATAGCAGCTCAATTCACAATAGCTAAACTATGGAACCAAAGTAGATGTCCTTCAACAGATGAATGGATAAAAAAATGTTGTATATATACACAATGGAATATTACTGAGCATAAAGAAGAAGGAAATTATGGCATTTGCAAATAAATGAAAAGAAATGGAGACTACCATACTAAGTGAAATAAGTCAATCCCAAAAAACCAAAGGCTGAATATCCCTCTGATATGCAGATGCTAACACACAATAAGGTGGGGGAAGGAAAAATAGAAGAACGTTAGATAAAGGAGAATAAAGGAAAGGGAGGGAAATGAGAATAGGAAAGACAGTAAAATGAATTGAACATAACTTTCCTATGTTCACAAATGAATTCATGAGCAGTGTCACTCTGCATCATGCACAAGCACAAGGATGGAAAGTTATATTCCATATATGTATAATATGTCAAAATACATTCTAGTGTCATGTATAACTAAACATAACAAAATATTAAATTAAAAAAATAAAGAAAATATTAATAGCAGATAATTTCCCAAACAATAAGTGCAACTCTAAGTGGTGAGGGCCAAACACATGTGCAAGATAGCCATTGAATTAAAAAACAGTTACCTTTATCTTATTAGCAGAAGACCTAAGTGAAGACTTAACATGGAAAGGAGATATGGGACTCATAAAGAGGCATAATGAAGGAGAACACAGGCACAACTCTAGTTCCACCTCTACAGGTGATGATATTAAGGCACACAAACATAATCTATACACATACACTTTTTGAAATGGATGAATTAATATTTATGTGGAAGTTTAGGAAAAATTTTAATCACTATGGCACTTATTTAATTTATATAGCTTTCATAGCCGGCAGTAGGAACAATCTAAGCAGGCACATTTAAAGTTTCAACTCATACATCATGTTCATAAACATTCCAAAACAAACACATGGGTTCTGTCCATTAAGAGATACAGAAAGTCACATGACTAAGGGTCTGGATGCACAGTAATCCTATAGGGGAGAAGAGAGAGAGTTGGGAATAGGAATACAATCTAGCAAAGTTGGTTATGCATGAACTATAATTGAGTAGATAAAGTACACTCTGTGATTCTGTTTGCTTTACAAACCACATCTATGGTCATAAAAATGGGAGAAACACTATGCCTGTGGACTTCACAAGCTAATGATATTACCATGGAACCTCAACCATGAAGGATAACTCCTGATATCTTGAGTCTTTACTGGTGAAATGCAAACAGTTTGGTGATCTCCAGATTTATTTCCAGTTACAGTATTTTGGACTTTTACAATACCCTTGAAATTCAAATTTGTGTTTTTTTCTTATTTTTAAAAAAGGTGGGACTGGGGTTATGGCTCCCTGGTAGAGCACTTGCCTACCATATGTGAGGCACTGGGTTAACTTTTCAGCACTGCATATAAATAAATGAATAAAATAAAGGTCTATCAACATCTAAAAAATATTTTTTTAAAAAGTGGTCTATTTAGTGTTCTCAAAAGTGTTATAGGACAACTACTATTGTCCCCACTATGAATTACTGTGCATCATGGACATTTTGGAAGCACTCTCAGATTTTTTAAGTCCTCTGAGGTTGAAGATTATTTTACATGCCATTTTTTAGCATTTTGGGGTATCAAAATGGGAAACTTCCTTGACTAAATGTTACAATTGTACCTCAGGAATAGAGATATATGTGAAACGGGTATGCTCATTTTTCAAAACTAAGACCAAGGTGTTATGAAGTTAGGGTTTAAGATGGCTTTGGGTTCTTTTCAACCCAGAGGAAGAAGAAGGTCACAGAGTGTTCTTTGGATTTCAGTGTAGGCTGAATTGGGAGGAGCATTTGGCTTTATGCAATTTTACTGCTGAGATAATGTGCTCCTTACATGAAAATCTGTCAGAAAAGTAAACTCCAGCAGTAGTACACTCAAAGGGTTCAGGGACTAGTTAGGTGAATTGCATAAATGTTTTCCTACTGGACCAAAAAAGTGAAATTGCTTGAAACCAATTTTAAAAAAGTATTAAATTAGAAAAACAACAACAAAAAATCTGGGCACAATGGTACAGGCTTGTCATCGTAACTACTCAGGAGTCTAATGCAGGAAAACCAGTTTGAGAACAGCCTTGGCAACTTAGCCAGGTTACCCATGCCCCAAATAAAATAAAATAAAAAGGAATGTGGGTGGCTGGGGAGATAGCTTAGTCAGTAGAGTGCTTGCCTTGTAAGCACAAGGCCCTGGATTGGATCCTCAGCAACCAAAAAAAAAAAAAAAAAGGAAAGGGGATGTAGATCAGTAGTAGAGTGCTTGCCTAACACACATTAAAACTTGGATTCAATTACAGTACTTTAAACAAATAAAATAGAAAAACAAGAACTGGTCTAACAAACAAAAGACACACAGAAAATTTTCAGTGCAAAGCTATCTACAATCTCTTACCTGTGTTTTCAATGATTTTTAAAATTTTAATATATTTTTATTGTAAACAAATGGGATACATGTTGTTTCTGTTTGTACATGGAGTAACAGCACACAATTTGCATAATCATACATTTACATGGGACAATGATGTTTGATTCATTCTGCCATTTTTTCCATAACCCCCAGCCCTCCCACCCCTCTTTTCCCTCTATAGAGTCCTTCTTTCCTCCAATCTTCCCCCCTCCCACCCTCCATTATGTGTCATCATCTGCTTATCAGAGAGATAATTAATCATTTGGTTTTTTGAGATTGGCTTATCTACCTTAGCATGATATACTCCAATTTCATCCATTTGCCTGCAAATGCCATAATTTTATTATTCTTTATAGCTGAGTAATATTACATTGTATATATACCATAGTTTCTTTATCCATTCATCAACTGAAGGACATCTAGGTTGGTTGCACAATCTGGCTATTGTGAATTGAGCAGCTATGAACATTCATGTGGTTGTATCTCTGTAGTATGCTGATTTTAAGTCCTTTGGGTATAGGACAAGGAGTGGGGTAGCTGGGACAAATGGTGGGTCCATTCCAAGTTTCTAAGGAATCTCCACACTGCTTTCCAGAGTGGCTGCACTAATTTGCAGACCCACCAGCAATGTATAAGTGTACCTTTTTCCACACATCCTCTCTAACACCTATTGTTGCTTGTATTCTTGATAATCGCCATTCTATTTGGGTTGAGATATAATCTTAGGAAAGTTTTGATTTGGATTTCTCTTACTAAAGATGGTGAACAGTTTTTCAAATGTTTGTTGATTGCTTGTAGATCTTCTTCTGTGAAGTGTCTGTTCATATCCTTAGCCCATTTGTTGACTGGGTTATTTGTATTCTTCATGTAGAGTTGTTTGAGTTCTTTATATATTCTGGAAATTAGTGCTCTATCTGAAGTGTGAGTGGCAAAGATTTTTCCCCTACTCTGCAGGCTCTCTCTTCGCATTGCTGATAGTTTCCTTTGCTGAGAGGAAGCTATTTAGTTTGAATCTAGCCCAGTCATTGATTCTTGCTTTTATGTCTTGTGCTATGGGAGTCTGTTAAGGAAGACATCCTAAGCCAACAAGTTGAATTTGGACCTACTTTTATTTCTATAAGATGTAGGGTCTCTGTTCTGATTCCAAGGCTCTCGATGAATTTTGAGTTGATTTTTGAGCATGGCAAGAGTTTATTTTCATTCTGTTGCATATGTATTCCCAGTTTTACCAGCACCATTTGTTGAAGAGGCTAGCTTTTCTCCATTGCATATTTTTGGAACCTTTGTCTAGTATGAGAAAATTGTATTTATTTGGGTTTGTGTCCATGTCCCCTTTTCTGTACTATTGATCTACCTGTCTATTTTGGTCCCAATACCATGCCGTTTTTGTTGCTATTGTTTTGTAGTATAGTTGAAGTTCTGGTATTGTGATACCCCTGTTTCATTCTTCCTGCTAAGGATTGCTTTAGCTATTCTGGATTTCTAATTCTTCCAGATGAATTTCAATGATTGCTTTCTCTATTTCTATGAGTACATCATTGGGATTTTCATTGGAATTGTATTGAATCTGTATAGCACGTTGACTAGTATGGCCATTGTGATAATATTAATTCTGCCTATCCAAGTACATGGGAGATCTTTCCATTTTCTAAGGTCTTCCTCAATTTCTTTCTTTGATGTTTAGTAGTTTTCTTTATAGAGATCTTTTACCTCTTTAGTTAGATTGATTCCCAAGTATTTTATTTTTTTGAGGCTCTTGCATATGGAGTTGTTTTCCTCATTTCCCTTTCAGATGTTTCATCGCTTGCATATAAATATGAATGAGATTTATGCGTGTTGATTTTATAACCTGCTATTTTGCCAATTCATTGATGAGGTCTAGAAGTATTCAGGAGGAGGTTTTTGGATTCTCTAAATATAGAATCATGTCATCAGCAAATAGTGACAACTTAAGTTCCTCTTTTCCTATTCGCATCCCTTTAATTTCTTTAGTCTGTCTAATTGCTCTGGCTAGAGTTTCGAGGACAATATTGAATAGAAGTGTTGAAAGAGGACATCCCTGTCTTGTTCCTGTTTTTAAAGGGAATGATTTCAGTTTTTCTCCATTAAGAATGATGTTGGTCATGGGCTTAGCATAAATAGACTTTACAATGTTCAGGTATTTTCCTACTATCCCTATTTTTTTCTAGTGTTTTGAGCATGAAGGGGTGTTGTATGTTGTCAAATGCTTTTTCTGCATCAATGCAAATAACCATATGATTCTTATCTTTAAGACTAATGACATGATGGATTATGTTTATTGATTTGTGGATGTTAAACTATCCTTGCATTCCAGGGATGAACCCCACTTGATTGTGGTGCACGATTTTCTTAATATGTTTTTGGATATGGTTTGCCAATATTTTGTTAAGGATCTTTGCATCTATATTCATCAAGGATATTGGTCTAAAATTCTCTTTCCTTGATGTCTCTTTTCCTGGTTTGGGTATGAGGGTGATATTAACTTTATAGAATGAGTTTGGTACGGTACCCTCCATTTCTATTTCCTGGAACACTTTGAGAAGTATTGGAATGAGATCTTCTTTGCAGGTCTTGTAGAACTTGGCTGAGAATCTGTCTGGTCCTGGGCTTTTCTTGGATGGTAGGTTTTTTAATGGCTTCTTCTATTTCATTGCTTGATATTGATCTGTTTAAATTGTGTATGTCCTCCTGGTTCAGTTTGGGAGCAGCATAAGTCTCTAGAAATTTGTCAATGTCTTCGGTAGTTTCTATTTTGTTTGAATACAGATTTTCGAAGTAGCTTCTCATTATGTTGTGTATCTCATTGGTGTCTGTTGTGATATTACCTTTTTCATCATGAATTTTAGTAATTTGAGTTTTCTCTCTCCTCTTTGTTAGTGTGGCTTAGGGTTTGTCTATTTTGTTTACTTTTTCAAAGAACTAAATTTTTATTTGTCAATTTTTTGAATTGTTTCTTTTGTTTCAATTTCATTGATTTGAGCTCTGATTTTAATTATTTCCTGTCTTCTACTATTTTTGCTGTTATTCTGTTCTTCATTTTCTAGGGTTTTGAGCTGTAATGTTATGTCACTTAGTTGTTGACTTTTCATTCTTTTCTGGAATGTAATCCATGCAATGAATTTTCCTCTTAGTACTGCTTTCAGAGTGTCCCAGAGATTTGATATGTTGTATCATCATTCTCATTGATCACTAAGAATTATTTTGTCTCTTTCCTTATGTTCCCTGTTATCCATGTTTCATTCAAGATCATATAGTTTAGTCTCCAGGTGTTGGAGTAATTTTTCTTTTTTATTTTGTCATTGATTTCTACTCTCAGTCCATTATGATGTGATAGAACACAAGGCAGTATCTCTATTTTTTTGCATTTCCTAAGGGCTGCTTTGTGGCATAACATATGGTCTATTTTCTAGAAGGTTCCATGTGCTTCTGAGAAGAAAGTGAATCCACTCATTGATGGATGGAATATTTTATATAAGTCTAGGTTATTGATTGTGTTATGAGTTCTATGGATTCTTTGTTTGGCTTTTGTTTGGAAGATCTTTCTAGTGGTGACAGCAGTGCGTTAAAGTCACCCATAATTATTGTGTTGTGGTCTATTTGATTCCTGAAATTGAGGAGGATTTGTTTGATGTACAGGGATGCACCATTGTTTGGGGCAAAAATATTTACTATTGTTATTTCTTCCTGATTAATTGTTCCCTTGAGCAGTATGAAATGTCCTTCTTTATCACTTCTGACTAACTTTGGCTTGAAGTCCACTTTATCTGATATAAGGATGGAAACCCCCACTTTTTTACTGAGTCCATGTGTGTGGTAGGTTTTATCTCATCCTTTCACCTTTAGTCTGTGGATGTCTTTTTCTATGAGATGAGTCTCTTGCAGGCAGCATATTGTTGGGTCTTTCTTTTTAATCCATTCTGCCAATCTTTGTCTTTTGATTGATGAGTTTAGGTCATTATTGTTCAGGGATATTATTGAGCTATGATTTGTATTCTCAGTCATTTGGGATTTTTTTTTTCTGGTTTTTAAGTATGTTTGGTTTCTCCATTGAGTGATTTTTCTCTAAGGTAGTTCCTCCCTTTGCTGACCTACATTGTTGTGTTTCATTTCTTCCTCATGGAATATTTTGTTGAGCACATTCTGTAGTGCAGGCTTTCTATTTGTAAATTCTTTTAACTTTTGTTTATCATGGAAGAATTTTATTTCATCTTCAAATCTGATGGTTAGTTTTGCTGGGTATAGGATTCTTGGTTGGCAAACATGTTCTTTCAGAGCTTCCAGACCCTTCTAGCTTTTAGAGTCTGGGTTGAGAAATTGGCTGCTATCTGTATTCGTCTCCCCCTATATGTAATGTGATTGTCTTTTCTCGTGGCCTTCAAAATTCTGTCTTTATTTTGTATGTTAGGCATTTTTATTTTAATGTGCCTTGGTGTGGATCTGTTGTGATTTTGTGCTTTTGGTGTTCTGTAAGCCTCTTGTATTTGATTTTCCATTTCATTCTTCAGGCCTGGAAAATTTTCTGATATTATTTTATTGAATAGGTTTATTCCTTTGGTTTGTATCTCTGTGCCTTCCTCAATCCCAATAATTCTTAAATTTGATCTTTTCATAATGTCCCATATTTCTTGGAGATTCTGTTCATGATTTCTCACCATCTTCTCTGTTTGGGCAACTTTATTTTCAAGATTAAATACTTTGTCTTCATTGTTTGTGGTTCTCTCTTCCAAGTGGTCTATTCTTTTGGTGATGCTTTCCATTGAGTTTTTTATTTGGTTTATTGTTTTCCTCATTTCAAGGATTTCCATTTGGTTTGTTTTGAGAATCTCTATCTCCTTGTTGAAACGATCTTTTGCTTCCTGCAGTTGCTCTTTCAGCTTATTGGGATTATCATTCATTACCTAGCATTTGCTCTCTTATCTCATTCTTTGCTTCACAAATCATCTTAATCATGTATAATCTGAAGTCCTTTTCTGACATTTCTTCTAACATACTGTCATTGGATTCTATTACTATAGAATCTAGATTTGTTTGGATCATTTTAATCCCTTGTTTTTTCCTGGTGTTAATATATCTTCCTCTCTAGCAATGCAGATCTGGGATATTGCAGATTTCCCCCTATAGGCTTATAGTGGCCCTATAGGTTTCCAAAACTCTTTCTTTAAGGGGAGATCTATATTAGCAGTGCCCCATTCAGACACTATGCAATCCTAGACCAATAGCTCTATGAGGACAATAACAATATTGTCATAATAAACAGAATGAGTTCAAATATTATCTTCAGTAAAACAAACAGATTTGCAATAAGGTCTGCAGTTTCTAATGGAGGACAAAGAGGATGCCAAGGGATGTAGAATGTAGCTGTTAATGGGATAAGAAAAGAATATACAGAAGTTCTAGATAATAGAAAGAATGAGTGTGTAATCAAAAGAAATTGGATGTTATCATGCAAAAAAGGGAGAAAGAGAGTGAGGGAACAGGTAAACAAAAGGAAAAGAGAGCAAGAAAAGTAAAGAAATACAAACTTAAATTTTTCAATAAGGAGAAAAGAGAAAATCTACAGTATAACAGTCATATACTAATGAAACCTCCCAGTCTTCAGTAGCCTGACGCATGAGAAGTACCTGACAATGAGCTTCAAACCTCCAGCAGGCATCTCAGGATGGGATTTTCCCCACCTAATGATCAGAGCTACTGCTTCCAGGATTATCCAAGATGGCCGCTCTGGATTCCAAATATGTTGGTGAATTGGGAGCTGCTTCTCAGGGTGTCAATGTGGTCAGCTGGATGTCCTGGAGGTGGGATGCAGATGGTCAGGCAGGGATTCTAGAGGTCGGGTGTGTTTGCTGTGGCTGCAGGATCCTGGAGGCTGGGTGCAATCAGTTGGTCTGGGGTCCTGGAGATAGAGCACAGTCAGTTGGTCTTGGGGTACTGGCAGTAGGGAGCCTTCAGTCGATGTGTGTCCTCCAGAGGCACGGAGTAATCGGTTGGGCTGAGGGATCCTGGAGACAGGGCTCAGTCTGTCCAGCCAGGGGTCCTACGGGGCCTGGCTGTTGTCTCAAAATGGCAGCAGCCACATGTAATCAAACCTGCAGGTACTGTAACAGTGAACTTCCAGGCAACAGCAGGCAGCTGGTGCTCCACTGGTGGTCAGCGATCGGTTTGCTGACTGTTGTCAGACAATTGGGAGGTGAACCTCTTGCATTGGGTGATGGATAGGTGTAAGGCAGGTGATGGACAGACAAGAGGCAGGCAAATGGCAGATGAGAGGCACCTGACAGTGAGCAATCTGCACTCAATAAAGGCATCTATATGTGGGCAGACTGCAGGTGAGTACAGCAGACAAATGGGGAAAACAGCAGGGGATCCATAAGCAGCAAAAACTGCCTCACCAAGAAACAGATATCTTCTGCTTGAAACTGGAGTTACAGAGCGACAAGGAACGCAGCCTCCCTCTAGTCCGCCATCTTGTATCCCCTCAATGACTTTTTGATAATTTTTCAGTGTGTGTCCTTACCTTTGGTTTTGAAAGGGAGTGAGAATTCTCAGAGGTGACTGGGCAAGAGTTCTGTAAAGCACTTCCTGCTATACTTAAATTCACAATCTTGTTGGTATATATTCTCAGGTTCTTGGGCTCTCTGGATTTTACATTTATTATATAAATCTGAGCCTAAAATATATAATTACATCAAAGTCAAGTGTAGTATTTTCTTGCTTGGGAGAAAGAAAACCAAAATTGCTTCAACTCAGTGTAGGGCACTGACCTAATCCGAACCTTAGCCCAAAAGTCCAAGTTCATGAATGCAAGAAGAGGTCTGAAACATTTTCCCCTATTGTCACATCTTTTACTGAAGCTCCATATCTGACTCACTAGATGTTGCCAACTAGTATCCCATTTTAACTCAGTAGACCATGGACATAGTGGACAGCAAATATACCTGTTCACTATCCTGTGCTTTAATCATTCTTGTTTTGGTTGGGTTTGATGTTAAGATCTATCAAAGACATGAATTGGTTACTGTTAATGTTACTGGGTTGTTGTTGTCAGAGGGTATCCCTTTTGTGGAGAAATAAAACATAATTAATACAAGCATTATGACTATATATCCTGAGGAATGAATGAAAAAGGAATCTAGCTAGACTTCATTCTGGCAGTTAATACTGACTCACTAGAAAATATTGAACAAGTTTCCTAAAGTTTCTGTGCCTTAGTTTGCCCATTTGTTAAATATTCTCTCCTTTCCTCAAGATCGTAACAATCATAGGTCCTATATTTTTGAACTGCTCCAAAGGCCCCTCACTCAAGCATTTAACAATACTTTTTCTGTGCTGCCTATGGGCCAGACACCATTCTAGGTACAAATCCAATACATCCTAAAGGTGAATTTATTATCTTCCCACCCTCAAACCAGCTTTTATCTCTTATAATCCCTCAGTGGTGGCACAAACATCCATATCCCAGGTAGACACCTGTGGGAGTTCCCCTGGAATCTGTTTCTGTCACCTTCAACCATGTGCTTATCAATGGCCAAATTCCTTTATGTGCATCTTCACTATTTTTTTTTCTTTCAGCAGTAGAGATTGATCACAGGGCCCCACATATGCTAGGTAATTGTTCTACCATTGAGATACATATTTTGATTTGCATACCTTTTATTTCATTTTACAGT